>NW_027363060.1:2202500-2330965 GCF_046119375.1 Phyllobates terribilis | reverse complement strand
GACATATGGAAAGGTACTGTTCTTTAAACGGGCACAACCTGGGGTAGAGGGCCAACCCCCAGGAAAAAGATCACCAGGCCCATCGAACTGGCGCGACAGATATGTGGGAGGACGTCCAGTCTTGCCTGTGGTACTGGATGGCATTCCCATGAGTGCCCTACTGGATACCGGGTCACAGGTCACCACCATCCCGTACGTGCTCTTCAAGCAGTACTGGAATGACTCGGATATTACCCACTACCCTGACGACGACTTGAGTATCATCGCCAGCAATGGCCAGCCCGTGCCACAGATCGGATTTAAAGAGGTGGCCCTCAAAATCGGTAGAGTCGAACTGGCCGCACAGGGACTGATCATTGTAGATATTGATAAACATGAGAGTCACCCAAAAATAACTCTGGGAACTAACGTAATTGAAAATTGTCTTGCAGAGGTGATTTTCCTTTTACAGCAGGTTGCCAAGAACGCCAGCTCCGGCGAGCAGCGGGTGCTCCAGAAAGAGATCCGGGCACTGATGCAACGGCAACAAGTGGAACTCTCCGGCGGTGAGATTGGTAGCGTAAGAATGTGTGACCCTTTTCCTATTGCCATGCCCCCAAAAAGTGAAATGATGATTTGGTGCCGGGCAGCTATTGGTCTGAGAGGAAGAGATTACCAGGCAATGGTGGAACCAGTTTACTCAGACAGTAGGCCCACCATTTTGACAGCACGGGGGGTGGTCAATGTACGCCATGGGAGGGTGCCCATTCGCATAATAAATATCGGGGAGAGGGAAGTGTACCTGCCCCGGTATGCCACGCTAGCCAAATTATATACCACTAATCAAAATTCTATACAATCTGTGGAACCCTTGCCTCCATCTCACCCGGAGGAAGGTAACGGCTCTAAGAAAGACATGGAGGACTGGTGTCAGCAACTACATTTGGGTACTGATTCCACTCCCTCACATCAGAAACAAGGAGTCTATCGGGTGGTTCAAGAGTATGAGAGAGTGTTTAGTAAACACCCGTTAGACTTTGGGCGGGTCAAGGGGGTAGAACACCGCATCCCCACGGGAGATCATCCTCCCATAAAAGAGAGGTATCGACCCGTACCCCCTGCACACTACCAACACGCCAAGGGGATGCTTCGAGACATGAAGGAGGCTGGGGTAATCCGGGATAGCTGTAGCCCCTGGGCAGCCCCACTAGTTTTAGTCAAAAAGAAAGACAACACCATGAGGATGTGTGTAGATTACCGGAAAATCAACCGTATCACACACAAGGATGCGTACCCCTTACCAAGGATAGAGGAGTCATTGGCTGCTTTAAGATCTGCTAACTTCTTCTCTACCTTGGATCTCACTAGCGGGTACTGGCAGGTTCCTGTAGCAGAGGCGGACCGGGAGAAGACCGCATTCACCACCCCGATGGGACTTAGCGAGTTCACCTGCATGCCGTTCGGACTCTGCAACGCCCCAGGAACCTTCCAACGATTAATGGAGTGCTGTCTGGGCCACAGAAACTTTGAGACGGTCCTGTTGTACCTGGACGATGTCATCGTATACTCCAAAACTTATGAGGACCACCTGAAACACCTGGCGGAGGTGTTCGAAGCTCTGGCGAGTTACGGCCTAAAGGTGAAACCCTCCAAGTGTCACCTCCTGAAACCAAAGGTGCAATACCTGGGACACGTGGTGAGCGCTGACGGAGTGGCTCCCGACCCCGATAAGATCACCGCAATTAAGGGATGGCCAAGCCCCTCCAGCGTAAAAGAAGTGCGGCAGTTCCTAGGGTTGGTAGGCTACTACCGAAGGTTTATTCCCGGTTTCACCAAAAAGGCAGCGCCTATGCAGGACCTCCTGATAGGCCAGTCCCGGAAGGCCAAGAACCAGAAGCCGCCCTTCAAATGGGAGGAGCTAGAAGAGGAGTCCTTCCGCCAGCTGAAGATGGCCCTCACGGGGGATGAAATCTTGGCGTACCCGGACTATAGCCAGCCCTTCATCCTCTACACCGACGCCAGTAACATCGGGCTAGGAGCCGTACTGTCCCAGATTCAGCAGGGGAGAGAACGAGTAATCTCCTATGCCAGCCGAAAACTGCGACCCACCGAAAGGAACCCCGAGAATTACAGCTCATTTAAGTTAGAGTTCCTGGCCGTGGTATGGGCAGTCACCGAGCGCTTTAGGCATTACCTCGCTTCTTCCCGGTTCATCGTATACACGGATAACAACCCGTTGATACACCTGGACACGGCAAGACTCGGTGCCCTGGAGCAGAGGTGGATGGCCCGTCTGTCCAACTACGAGTTCACAATCAAATACCGGGCAGGACGCTCCAATACTAACGCGGATGCCCTGTCCAGGATGCCCAACCTGCCGGACGAAGGAGAAGATCCGGAGGGACTGGAAGAAGTTGAACTCCCTGCGTTCCACCGTCATGGGACTATCCAGTATTCCCACCGGGTAAGGGGTAAGCAGGCTGCTACGTTGAACCCCTTACCCCACTACAACTGGGCGGAAACGCAAGACAGCGACCCTGCCGTCCGACTAGTGAAGGAGATGCTGACTCGGCCGGAGGCTCGCCTTGAACCAGACGCTCCGGAGGAAGCCAAACAACTATGGGCGGAGAAGAGTCGACTATTCCTTTACAAGGGGAAGTTGTGCCGCAGAATGGTCAACTCCCGGACGCATGAACTACTCTGGCAAGTAGTGGTGCCACGAAGAGACGCAGCCATGGTGATGGAGGCATACCACGACGGAGCTGGACACTTCGGGTGGAAAAAGCTGGAGTTCCTGCTGCGCGAGCGGTTCCACTGGGTAGGCATGAGGGGAACCATCGAGAAGTGGTGCAGAGACTGTGGCCCGTGCAATCTGAGAAGGAAGGACCGGGCCAGCCAGAAGACTCCCCTGCAGTCCATCGTCACCCGGCAACCGTTGGAACTGGTAGCCTTGGATCATGTAAAACTGACCCCAAGCAGAAGTGGCTACGTCTACGCGTTAACCATCGTGGATCATTACTCCCGGTTCTTGGTTGTCGTCCCCGTCAAGGACTTAATGGCTCAAACAGCAGCTAGAGCCTTCCAGCAGCACTTCTGCCGTCCACACGGGTACCCGGACCAAGTGCTGACGGACCAGGGACCTGCCTTTGAAGCGGAGGTCTTCCAGGAATTCTGCAATCTGTATGGCTGCCGGAAGATAAGGACGACACCCTACCATCCGCAAACTAATGGACTTTGTGAAAAAATGAACCAGGTGGTAATGGATCTTCTAAAAACATTGCCCCTGGAAGAACGCAGTCTGTGGCCTGAGAAGTTGCCCGATCTGGTGGACCTATACAACCACATCCCGGTAGGTTCCACCAACTGTACCCCGGCTTACCTAATGAGGGCGAGACCTGGTAAGTTACCTGTTGACCTGGAAATGGGAGTCCTGACACCTGAGGACACTTCACCAGAAACCGACTGGGACACAGAGAGGCAGCAGCAGTACCGGAGAGTACAAGAGAGCGTGGAGCGAAGTCTCTGTCAGGCTAGGGAAAGACAAGAGAAGACTTACAACCAGTATGCTCCCGCTGTTCCCCTGGTACCCGGAGAGCAGGTCTTGAAGAGGAAAAGACGGCTCCACAAGTTGGATGACCAGTGGGAGAAGGACCCGTACACCGTACTGCCCTCAAGCCACGAGAACCCGAAGGTCTGTACCATCAGTAAAGACGGAGGGGAAACCACAGCCATTGTGTCCCGGGACCACCTGAAGAAGTGTCCCGAACAACTGAGGAACCCTGAAGAGGAACAAGAAGACCATCGACCCGTGGGAGAAAGGGAAGATATGGTTAGTACCGTGCTCGGGGACTTCCCTCGGTCTTGGACTCAAGTCAATGGTGCAGTTGTGGTACCCGTACTCACCTTCCTCCAACCATCATCCCAAGAACCAACGGAGCAACGGGTAGAGCTGGAAGAACAGCCGGTCCAGGAGGCAGAAGACTCCACACGAGTAGAACAGGAGAATCAACCCTCTGCTTATAGTGAGCCTGCCGTACCCCTAGTGAGACAAAGAGCCGGTAGACAGCTGCCCAGTTTACCCTTGACAGCTCCTACACCCTGTAGTTCAGGGCCAGACAGTCAGCTCCGTAGGTCCACTAGGGCCACTAGAGGCCAGTTACCCGCACGCTGGAGAATTTGAAGTGTAAAAATAGTTTTATTTATGTTTATCTGTGTATTGTTGCTTGTGTATAATTTTGTGTTTCCAGTTGTTTTTAGGAAACCTTGGTGGATTTACCGGGAATCCTTGTACATAGTTGGAGCGTAACCCAGGATGGACTAGAGACTGTTAAGGACTCGGGGTAGGACAGACCCCTACCTGGTTACGTCTCCCTGTGTTGGTGAAATGGACACCTTGCTTCTTTCAGAGACTGCACCCGGTTGCGGACACGCCGTAACCATCTTTATATGTTTTCTTATTGTATTATTAATGCTTTTTGCCTTGTTATGTTTTTCTAAATGTGTTTAGTCCCGGAGTACTAAATTTCACTAGGGGGGAATGTGGCACCCCAGGGGTCTGGTTTTCCACAGTAATGTAATGTTATGTCTGAGAGCAGGTGGGAGGTCCTTTGGTCAGGGATCCTGTGCATGCCACACCTCCTGCCCAGTCTTGGGAGGGGAAGAACTTCCCCTGTATAAACCCGGGGCTGAGGCAGGGTGAGTCAGACAAGGAGAGTGGAGACAAGAAGCAGCATAGGAAACAGCAGAGTTACAAGGAGTCAGGGGCTGGCAGCTGCAGAGTTCGCCCTGACTAAGAAGATTCTTTACCGGACCCGGAGTCCGAGGCTGTGGGGACTAACTCCTACCCAGCAGCAGAATCCGTCAGGCAGGGGATTTCAGGTCCTCTGGCCCAGAAGCCCGAAGGCACGGTCACACGCGTGGGACCAGCACCGCCATCGTGGAGCGGAAGCCATTAGAAGGCCCCGAGTCACCGGCCATACGGGTGAGCACCACACGGTACACTCAGGGACGTGGGCTACTTACATCAGCTTCTAGCAAGGTAGCCAGAAGAGTACAGTCAGTTTGGGAGGCCTACAACTACGCCTGGCCAGGGGAGATCCCATCTGCTCAAAGACTGACCAGGCCCCGTTTGCTAGCAAGTACTCCGGGAGGGTCTGTCGTTGTTACCAGTAAAGACCCTGAACTACACCGTACCGTCTCTGAGTGGTTCCTGCTACCCCCATCATCCACGTCGGCTGCCCTGAGGCCATACCCCTCCCATTGGGGGTTATACTATCACGCTGCACAATCCTACCACCGGCCTCAGCGGTCTGCCCTGCAGCAGCAGCTCCCTGGCTGCACTCAACGGGTGGCGTAGTCCTCAACTATTTACTACTAATAGACTGCCGTCTAGTTTGACTCCCTGGGCACGGACCGGGTCACCGCCACGAGACTACAACCCTCCACTGATCCGGCTCCGGGTAGGCCCCCGCGTGCGCAACGCAGCGCGACACAGGCCCAGGGGCGCGTCATATATATACCTGGTGTGTCTGAGAGGGAGTCGCTGGCAATATTCATTTCTACTTGTCAGGATTAGACGGAGCAGTACTTTGTCCTCTCTGGAGCTTGAGGCCGTGTGCATATTTGGACTCATCTAAAGCTAAGCAATTTCCCCGTGTTTTGTCTTCCCTTGTTGTCTATAGTGTTTAGTGGAGGTTGACTAGTGCTCATCTCCTTCCATCCCTAGCCGTAGCCATGCGCCAGGTAAAGTAGGGCGAGGCACGTGTGCGGCGATTGCTGAAGAGGCAATATAGGGATGGTAGTTGAGACAGGGTGACGCTAGACCAGACTAGGAGGTCTCCACTTCCCCCTTTCCCTAGTGTCTGGGCTCCCTTTCCCTCTGTGTTGCACTAACACCTGGTGTGACACAATGCAGGAAATGCAGGAGGACACAGTACACAGAGGCTGCCATATTTGAAGTGTGTAAGCTTCGTGCTCAGACAATTACACATCAGCAAACTTATATGGCCGCCCACTGTGGCTGTAGATAGAGTTAATAAATTCAAAAATATTAAACCAGTGCATTTAATTTTGTATTAAAAATAATTGATTATATACTCAATAATTATTAATACAAAAATAAAAATCATGGCACCTTCCATTTAAGATTGACATTGTATACCCCAATTTTAATGATGGAGTATTTTATAGTTGGATGCATCAAATTCATTAAGGGGCGCACACCACTTAATCAATAAAACACATCTTCTCAGTGGTGTCACCTCTGTGTATTTTGCCAACTATTTAATTTTTCAGTCTGCCTTTAAATGACTGAATATTTTATTCTATAGAGTGTTTATTTTTCTCTCTTTTAATGTTTACTTTGTTGTGTTGCAATGTATTACTGTGACCTCTAGATGGCTCTGGTGCAGCAATGATATATAGCAGATTACTGACAGAGTACTGAGCGGTGTGAGGTGTGAGCCACATGGAGTGCTGGGGGAACCTGTTACCTCCTACCACAAAGCTGAAGGACCTGGAATAGATAATATTGTGATCAGTCAGAGAAGGAGGAGAGCAGCGACTGAGAAAAACAAGCTGTGGGTCCTGCAGAAATCATCGGCATATCTCACAACCATCCCGGATCCAGTGGGGCTATGATTTGGACGTCAGCTGAAGTCAGCATAGTCTGCGCAGCACAGATGCAGCACACATTGTTAGTTCCACTTTGGAGGAAGGGCCGGCATATGTCTGTGCTCTGTACAACATTACATTCACACAGGGTCGGACTGGCCTGGCAGGGCACCGGTGAAATGCCCGATGGGCCCCAGAGAGGAGGAGGAACAGGGCACTGGCTTTTTAAAAGCGGAGGATGCAGGAGTGCTCGCATGCAGAACTGACCTACCATGACAACAATGACTGGCGACACCACCCCATGCACGCAGGCAAGTACTGTGGCCCAGGGAGGGGGAAACGATGGCGCGCTATGGGGCCCGTGCAGCCACCGGGGTCCTCCCCACCCTCAGCCCCTCCCCCATCTCTCCTCGCTCCGAACAGCTCCAGTGTCTTCTAACTCTGATGTGTCAGGGCAGAGGGCGCAATGACGTCACCACAGCGCGCCCTCTGACCTGAGCACTCCAGAGTTAGAAGACGCGCTGGGTATACCGGACCTGCGGGGAACGGGAGAGGTGAGTAATTGATATTTTGTTTTATGTATGCAGCATCATATGGGGCCATTATACTGCATGGAGCAATATATGGGGCCCAATATATACAGTATGGGGCCATTATACTGTATGGAGCAATATATGGGGCCCCGTATATACTATATGAAGCCATTATACTGTATGTCGCAAAATATGAGGGTGGCCCATTATATACTACGAGCTATTGAACCCGTTCTACGCCCAGGTGGCGAGCATTTTTATTGGTATATGGTCTCCCATGCTGGTATGTGCTGCCCCCCCTCCTGGTATTTGTGCTGCCTCCATCCTGTCCCCACCATCCTATCCTGGTATGCATGGCACTCCTCATCCCCCAATCCTGGTATGCATGGCACCCCTCATCCCCAATCCTGGTATGCATGGCAACCCTCATCCCAATCCTGGTATGCATGGCACCCCTCATCCCCATCCTGGTATGCATGGCACCCCTCATCCCAATCCTGGCATGCATGGCACCCCTCATCTCAATCCTGGCATGCTTGGCACCCCTCATCCCAATCCTGGTATGCATGGCACTCCTCATCCCAATCCTGGCATGCATGGCACCCCTCATCCCCAATCCTGGTATACATGGCACCCCTCATCCCAATCCTGGCATGCATGGCACCCCTCATCCCCAATCCTGGTATACATGGCACCCCTCATCCCAATTCTGGCATGCATGGCACCCCTCATCCCCAATCCTGGTATGCATGGTGTGTCTCCCTGGCCTGGATGCCACAAAGTGTAATAAAGCTGTGTCTGAGAGCAAGGGGGAGGTTCTCTGGTCAGGGGAATATTAGCATGCAATGCCTCCTGTCTCAGGCCAGTAGGGGGAGCTGGCTGCCCCTATAAAAGCTGGTACTGGGGGCAGGGTTAGGGAGAACTGGACGACCTGTCTCAGGATTCAGGTCCCAGAGCAGAGAGGGACAGTTGTATTGCACCCTAAGAGGAAGTGTGGCAGTAGGAGAGCCACAAGCCAGAGACAAGAGGCGAAGAGAGCCTGTCTTGGCAGATAACGGACAAAATTTACCAGACTTTGGTGTCTGAGGCTGGGAGGATTCCACATTCTCCAGCAGATAACCAGTCCGCAGGGGACTGTATATTCCTTGGCCTAAGAAGCCTGGAGGCCCTGCCACAACCGAAGGGACCAGTAAAGCCGTACAAGGCTGGGAGCAGAAAGGAACCCACGTCGCAGGCCATACAGGCGAGAATACACGGAGAGCTCGGAAGCGTGGGCTGTTACCCTATAAAGAGGAGATAGCCAGAAGGAGCACAAAAAGCACGGTAGGCCTACACCCTCACCCTGACCAGGGCCAATTTCCCCGTTGCTCTCAGACATCCAGGTCCCCTCTTAGCCGGGACTGTTTGTGGGTCAGTTTACTTGTTTTAGTAAAGACCCTGGACTGCAACCTGTTTTCTGTGTGCTCCTTGCTCCTCCAGCACTATCAGCACTGGGACTCTCACTACCATCACTCCCACCATCCATTATACTGCCCTGCGGCCGCACTCTTCCCGTGGGGAGTCACACTACCCCAGCTGCACACATCATCAGCCCCAGCGGTCTGCATGCAGCGGCGGTTCCTAATAACCGCAATCCACGGGTGGCGTAGTCGGACATAATCAACAGCACATAACGGACTACCACTGTCCTGACCACCCTGAGCCACGGAACCGGGTTGCCACTACTACTCCCACCGTTTCCCTATTGCCCGGATCCGAGTGCCCCACGGCCCAAGGGGCGAGTCACATGGCACCCCTCACCCCCAATCCTGGTATGCGTGGCCCCCTCATCCCAACCCTGGTATGTATGGTACTCCTCATCCCTATCCTGGCATGTGTGGTACTCCTCATCCCTATCCCGGTATGCATGGTACCCCATCCCTCATCCCTATCCTGGTTTGTATGGTACTCCTCATACCTATCCTGGTATGTGTGGTACTCCTCATCCCTATCCCGGTATGCATGGTACCCCATCCCTCATCCCTATCCTGGTTTGTATGGTATCCCTCATCCCGGTATGCTTGGCACCCCTCACCCCCAATCCCGGTATGCATGGCACCCCTCATCCCCAAATCCTGGTATGCATGGCACCCCTCACCCCCAATCCCGGTATGCATGGCACCCCTCACCCCCAATCCCGGTATGCTTGGCACCCCTCACCCCCAATCCCGGTATGCATGGCACCCCTCACCCCCAATCCCGGTATGCACGGCACCCCTCATCCCCATCCTGGTTTCCGATCCGACGCCTTACTCCTGCCCCGGTCTCCGGCATAGAGAGGCGCCGCGGCAACGCTCCTCCCGGTCAGGTAAGTATCTAAGTATGGCGCCAGAGATCGCGGTATACGTTCAGTGTCTACGTATACCGCGCCATACACTCCTCTTACCTGTAACGGCTGGATGCGTGATTCTGCCTGGAGCCAGACTGCGCGTCATGCATGCGTTGTCTATAAAGGCTTCAGATACGCATCCCCGGTAATATTATAGATAAGGGGCCATTATACTGTATGGAGCAATATATGGGGGCCATTATACACTGTATGGAGCAATATAAGGGGCCATTAAACTGTATGGAAAAATATATGGGGCTCATTATATACTATATGGGGCCATTATACTTTATGGAGCAATATATGGGGTCCAGTATATACTGTATGGAGCACTATATGGGACCATTATACAGTATGGAGCAATATGTGGGGCCCATTATTTACTATAAGGGGCTATTATACTGTATGGAACTATATATGGGGCCCATTATATACTATATGGAGCCATTATACTGTATGAAGCAAAATAAACCAAAATATGGGGCCCATTATACTGTATGGAGCACTATATGGGGCCTATTATATACTATATGTGGTCAATATACTGTATGGAGCACTATATGGGGCCATTATACTGTATGGAGCAATATATGGAGCCCATTATATATTATATGGGGCCATTATACTGTATTTAGCAATTTATGGAGCCAATTATAAACTATATGGGGCCATTATACTGTGCAGCAATATATGGGGCCCAGTATATACTGTATGGAGCATTATATGGGGCCCATTATATACTGTATGGAGCAAAATATGGGGCCCATTATATACTATATGGGGCCATTATACTGTATGGAGCAGTATATGGGGCCCAGTATATACTGTATGGAGCAATATATGGGGCCCATTATATTCTGTATGGAGCAATATATGGGGCCTATTATATACTATATGGGGCCATTATACTGTATGGAGCAATATATGGGGCCCAGTATATACTATATGAAGCCATTATACTGTATGGAGCAATATATGGGGGACCAGTATATACTGTATGGACCAATATATGGGGCCCATTATATACTATATGGGGTCATTATACTGTATGGAGCAATATATTGGGCCCAGTATATCCAGTATGGAGCAAAAAAGTTTCTCTTTATATATTAAAAGGGGCCATTATGCTGTGGAGCAATATATGGGGCTCAGTATATACTGTATGGAGCCAGTATATATTGTATGGAGCAATATATGGGGCCCATTATATACTGTATGGAGCAATATATGGGGCCTATTATATACTATATGGGGCCATTATACGGTATGAAGCAATATATGAGGCCCATTATATACTACATGGGGCCATTATACTGTGGATCAATTTATGGGGCCCAGTATATACTGTATGTAGCAATATATGGGGCCCATTATATAATATATGGGACCATTATACTGTATGAAGCAATATACGAGGCCCAGTATATACTGTATGGAGCCATTATACTGTATGGAGCAATATATGGGGCCCATTATATACTATACGGGGCAATTATACTGTATGAAACAATTTATGGGGCCCAGTATATACTGTATGGGGCAATATATGGGGCACATTATACTGTATGGAGCACTATATGAGGCCTATGATATACTATATTTGGTCATTATACTGTATGGAGCACTATATGGCGCCATTATATTGTATGGAGCAATATATTGGGCCCATTATATATAATATAGGGCCATTATACTGTATGGAGCAATTTATGGAGCCCATTTTATACTATATGGGGCCATTATACCGTGCAGCAATATATGGCGCCCAGTATATACTGTATGGAGCAATATATGGGGCCCAGTATATACTGTATGGAGCAATATATGGGGCCCATTATATACTATATGGGGCCATTATACCGTATGGAACAATATATGGGGCCCATTATATACTATATGTTGCGATTACACTGTATGGAGCAATATATGGGGCAATTATACTGTATGGAGCAATGTATGGGGCCCATTATATATTATATAGGGCCATTATACTGTATTGAGCAATACATAGGGCCCATTATATACTATATGGGGCCATTATACTGTATGGATCAATGTATGGGGCCGAGTATATACTGTATGGAGCAATATATGAGGCCCAGTATATACGGTATGGAGCAAAAATGTGGCCCTTTATATATTATATGGGGCCATTATACTGTGCAGCAATATATGGGGCCCAGTATATATTGTATGGAGCAATATATGGGGCCCAGTATATACTGTACGGAGCCATTATACTGTATGGAGTAATATATGGGACCCATTATATACTATACGGGGCAATTATACTGTGTGGAACAATTTATGGGGCCCAGTATATACTGTATGGAGTAATATATGGGGCCCATTATACTGTATGGAGCACTATATGTGGTCATTATACTGTATGGAGCACTATATGGGGCCATTATATTGTATGTCGCAATATATGAGACCCATTATATATTATATGGGGCCATTATACTGTATGGAGCAATATATGGGGCCCATTATATACTATATGTTGCGATTACACTGTATGGAGCAATATATGGGGCAATTATACTGTATGAAGCAATTTATGAGGCCCAGTATATACAGTATGGAGCAAAAAATATGGCCCTTTATGTATTATATGGGGCCATTATACTGTGCAGCAATATATGGGGCCCATTATACTGTGCAGCAATTTATGGGGTCCAGTATATACTGTATGAAGCAATATATGGGGCCCATTATACTATATAGAGCACTATATGTGGTCATTACACTGTATGGAGCACTATATGGGGCCATTATATTGTATGGAGCAATATATGAGACGCATTATATATTATATGGGGCCATTACACTGTATGGAGCAATTAATGGAGCACATTATATACTATATGGGGCAATTATACTGTGCAGCAGTATATGGGGCCCAGTATATACTGTATGGAGCAATATATGGGGCCCATTATATATTATTAAGGTCCATTATACTGTATGGAGCAATACATAGGGCCCATTATATACTATTTGGGGCCATTATACTGTATGGATCAATTTATGGTGCCTAGTATATAATGTATGGAGAAATATATGAGGCCCAGTATATACAGTATGGAGCAAAAAATGTGGCCCTTTATTTATTATATGGGGCCATTATACTGTGCAGCAATATATGGGGCCCAGTATATACTGTATGGAGCAATATATGGGGCCCAGTATATACTGTATGTAGCCATTATACTGTATGGAGTAATATATAGGGCCCATTATATACTATGTGGGACAATTATACTGTGTGGAACTATTTATGGAGCCCAGTATATACTGTATAGAGCAATATATGGGGCCCTTTATACTGTATGGAGCACTATATGTAGTCATTATACTGTATGGAGCACTATATGGGGCCATTATATTGTATGGAGCAATATGTGGGACCCACTATATATTATATAGGGCCATTATACTGTATGGATCAATTTATGGAGCCCATTATATACTGTATGGGGCAATTATACTGTGCAGCAGTATATGGGGCCCAGTATATACTGTATGGAGCAATATATGGGGCACATCATATACTATATGTGACCATTATACTGTATAGATCAATTTATGGGGCCCAGTATATACAGTATGGAGCAAAATATGGGGCCTTTTATATAATATATGGGGCCATTATACTGTGTAGCAACATATGGGGCCCAGTATATACTGTATGGAGCAATATATGGGGCCCATTATATAGTATATATGTGGCCATTACACTGTATGGAGCAATAGATGGGGCCTATTATATACTATATGTGGCCATTACACTGTATGGAGCAATATATGGGGCCTATTATATACTATATGTGGCCATTATACTGTATGGAGCAATATATGGGGCAAAGTATATACAGTATGGAGCAAAAATTGTGGCCCTTTATATATTATATGTGGCCATTATACTGTGCAGCAATATATGTGGCCCAGTATATACTGTATGGAGCAATATATTTGGCCCATTATATAATATGTAGTGCCATTATACTGTATGGAGCAATATATGGGGCAATTATACTGTATGGAGCAATGTATGGTTCCCATTATATATTATATAGGGCCATTATACTGTATGGAGCAATACATAGGGCTCATTATATACTCTATGGGGCCATTATACTGTATGGATCAATTTATGGTGACCAGTATATACTGTATGGAGAAATATATGAGGCCCAGTATATACAGTATGAAGCAAAAAATGTGGCCCTTTATTTATTATATGGGGCCATTATACTGTGCAGCAATATATGGGGCCCAGTATATACTGTATGGAGCAATATATGGGGCCCAGTATATACTGTATATAGCCATTATACTGTATGGAGTAATATATGGGGCCCCTTATTTACTATATGGGGCAATCATACTGTGTGGAACAATTTATGGGGCCCAGTATATACTGTATGGAGCAATATATGGGGCCCTTTATACTGTATGGAGCACTATATGTGGTCATTAT
The DNA here is from genome assembly GCF_046119375.1 of Phyllobates terribilis. Taxonomy (NCBI): domain Eukaryota; kingdom Metazoa; phylum Chordata; class Amphibia; order Anura; family Dendrobatidae; genus Phyllobates; species Phyllobates terribilis. Next base: position 2,316,987 of record NW_027363060.1, on the reverse strand, counting down.
ACTGTATGGAGCACTATATGGGGCCATTGTATTGTATGGAGCAATATATGAGACCCACTATATATTATATGGGGCCATTATACTGTATGGAGCAATTTATGGAGCCCATTATATACTATATGGGGCAACTATACTGTGCAGCAGTATATGGGGCCCAGTATATACTTTATGGAGCAATATATGGGGCACATCATATACTATATGTGACCATTATACTGTATGGATCAATTTATGGGGCCAAGTATATACTGTATGGAGAAATATATGGGGCCCAGTATATACAGTATGGAGCAAAATATGGGGCCTTTTATATAATATATGGGGCCATTATACTGTGTAGCAACATTTGGGGCCCAGTATATACTGTATGGAGCAATATATGGGGCCCATTATATAATATGTGGTGCCATTATACTGTATGGAGCAATATATGGGGCCCATCATATAATATATGGGGCCATTATACTGTATGGAGCAATATATGGGGCCTATTATATACTATATGTGGCCGTTATACTGTATGGACCAATATATGGGGCCCATTATATACTGTATGGATTAATTCATGGGGCCCATTATATACTATATGGGGCCATTATACTGTGGATCAATATATGGGGCCCAGTATATACTGTATGGAGCAATATATGGGGCCCATTATACTGTATGGAGCACTATATGGGGCCGATTATATACTATATGTGGTCATTATACTGTATGGAGCACTATATGGGGCCATTATGCTATATGGAGCACTACCCAGGGCCAATTATACTGTATGGAGCAATATATAGGGCTTATTATATACTATATGGTGCCATTATACTGTATGGAGCAATATATGGGGCCTATTATATTCTATATGTGGTCATTATACTGTATGGAGCAATATATCGGCCCCATTATGTATTGTATGGGGCCATTATACTGCATTTAGAAATGTATGGAGCCCATTATATACTATATGGGGCCATTATACTGTGCAGCAATATATGGGTCCCAGTATATACTGTATGGAGCAATATATGGGGCCCAGTATATACTGTATGGAGCAATATATGGGGCCCATTATATACTATATGCGGCCATTATATTATATGGAGCAATATATCGGGCCTATTTTGTGCTATATGGGGTCTATCATATACTATATGTGGCCATTTTACTGTATGGAGCAATATATGTGGGCCGTTAAATACTATATTTGGCCATTATACTGTATGAAGCAATATATGGGGCCCATTATATACTATATGTGGCCATTATACTGTGCAGCAATATATGGGGCCCAGTATGTACTGTATGGAGCAATAAATGGGGCCCAATATATACAGTAGGAGGAAAAAATGTGGCCCTTTATATATTATAAGGGGAAATTATACTGTGCAGCAATATATGGGGCTCAGTATATACTGTATGGAGCAATATATGGGGCCCATTATATACTGTGTGGAGCAATATATGGGGCCTTTTATATACTATATGGGGCCATGATACTGTTTGGAGCAATATATGTCGACCATTATATACTATATGGGGCCAATATACTTTATGAAGCAATATATGGGGCCCATTATATACTATATCGGGCCATGATACTGTGGATTAATATATGGGGCCCAGTTTATACTGTATAGGCAATATATGGGGCCCATTATATAATATATGGGACCATTATGCTGTATGGAGCAATATATGGGGCCCATTATATAGTATATGGGGCCATTATACTGTGGATCAATATATGGGGCCCAGTATATACTGTATGGAACAATTTATCGGGCCCAGTATATACTGTATGGAGCAATATATGGGGCCCATTATACTGGATGGAGTACTATATGGGGCCTATTATATACTACATGTGGTCATTTTACTGTATGGAGCTCTATATGGGGCCATTATGCTGTATGGAGCAATATATGGGGCCCATTATATATTATATGGAGCCATTATACCGTATTTAGCAATTTATGGAGCCCATTTTATACTATATGGGGCCATTATACTGTGCAGCATTATATGGGGCCCATTATATACTATATGTGACCATTATACTGTATGGAGCAATATATTGGGCCCATTATATACAGTATAGAGCAATATATGGGGCCTATTATATACTATATGGGGCCATTATACTGTATGGAGCAACATATGGGGCTCAGTATATACTGTATGGCGCCATTATGCTGTATGAAGCAATATCTGGGGCCCATTATGTATTATATGGGGCCATTATACTGTATTTATCAATTTATGGAGCCCATTTTATACTAAATGGGGCCATTATACTGTGCAGCAATATATGGGTCCCATTATATACTATATGTGACCATTATACTGTATGGAGTAATATATTAGGCCCATTATATACAGTATGGAATAAAAAAGTTTCTCTTTATATATTATAAGGGGCCATTATACTGTGAAGCAATATATGGGGCTCAGTATATACTGTATGGAGCCCAGTATATACAGTATGGAGCAATATATGGGGCCCATTATATACTGTATGGAGCTATATATGGGGCATATTATATACTATTTTGGGCCATTATACTGTAGGAAGCAATGTGTGAGGCCCATTATATACTACATGGGGCCATTATACTGTGGATCAATATATGGGGCCCATTATATACTATATGTGGTCATTATACTGTATGGAGCAATATGTGGCCCATTATATACTGCATGGAGCAATATATGGGGCCCATTATATACTATATGGGGCCATTATACTGTATGGAGCAATACATAGGGCCCATTATATACTATATGGGGCCATTATACTGTATGGATCAATTTATGGGGTCCATTATATACTATATGGAGCAATATATGGGGCCCATTATATAATATATGGGGTCATTATAGTGTATGGAGCAATATATGGCGCCCAGTATATACTGTATGGAGCCATATATGGGGCCCATTATATAATACTTTACGTGGCAATTATAGTGTATGGAACAATTTATGGGGCCCAGTATATACTGCATGGAGCAATATATGGGGCCCATTATACTGTATGGAGCACTATATGTGGTCATTATACTGTATGGAGCACTATATGGGGCCATTATATAGTATGGAGCAATATATGAGGCTCATTATATATTATATGGGGCCATTTTACTGTATGGAGCAATTTATGGAGCCCATTATATACTATATGGGGCAATTATACCCTGCAGCAGTATATGGGGCCCAGTATATACTGTATGGAGAAATATATGGGGCACATCATATACTATATGTGACCCTTATACTGTATGGATCAATTCATGGGGCCCAGTATATACTCTATGTGGCCCAGTATATACAGTATGGAGCAAAAAATGTGGCCCATTATATATTATATGGGGCCATTATACTTTGCAGCAATATATGGGGCTCAGTATATACTGTATGGAGCAATATATGGGCCCATTATATACTATATGTGGCCATTATACTGTATGGAGCATTATCTAGGGCCCAGTATATACTGTATGGAGCAATATATTGGGCCCATTATATAATATATGGGGCCATTATACTGTATTGAGCAATTTATGGAGCCCATTATATACTATATGGGGCAATTATACTGTGCAGCATTATATGGGGCCCAGTATATACTGTATGGAGCAATATATTGGGCACATCATACACTATATGTGACCATTATACTGTATGGATCAATTTATGGGGCCCAGTATATACTGTATGGAGCCATATATGGGGCCCAGTATATATAGTATGGAGCAAAAAATGTGGCCCTTTATATATTATATGGGGCCATTATACTTTGCAGCAATATATGGGGCCCAGTATATACTGTATGGAGCAATATATGGGGCCCATATATACTATATGTGGTCATTACACTTTATGGAGCAATATATGGGGCCTATTATATACTATATGTGGCCATTATACTGTATGGAGCAGTATCTAGGGCCCAGTATATACTGTATGGAGCAATATATTGGGCCCATTATATAATATATGGGGCCATTATACTGTATGGGGCAATATATGGGCCCAGTATATACTGTATGGAGCAATATATTGTGCCCATTATATAATATATGTTGCCATTATACTGTATGGAGCATTATATGGGGTCCAGTATATACTGTATGGAGCAATATATGGGGCCTGTCATATACTGTATGAGGCCATTATACTGTATGGAGCAATATGTGGGGCTTATTATATACTATATGGGGCCATTATACTTTATGAAGTAATATATGGGGCCCATTATATACTATATAGGGCGATTATACTGTGAATCAATATATGGGGCCAATTATACAATATATGGGGCCATTATACTATATGGAGCAATATATGGGGCCCATTATATACTATATGGAGATATTATACTGTATGGAACAATTTATGGGGCCCAGTATATACAGTATAGAGCAATACATGGAGCCCATTATATACTATATGGGGCAATTATACTGTATGGAACAATTTATGGGGCCCAGTATATACTGTATGGAGCAATACATTTGGCCCATTATATACTACATGGGGCCTTTATATTGTTTGGAGCAATTTAGAGGACCCAGTATATGACGCGCCCCCTGGGCCAGTGTTGTGCAGGGGATACCCGGAGCCGGATCGCTGGGGGTTGTAGTCTCAGTGTGGCGGTGACCCGGTCCGTGCCCAGGGTGGTCAAACCAGTGGCAGTCTTAGGTAATAACAATGTCCGACTAGCCACCCGTGGATTGCGGTCAGTGGGGACCGCCGCTGCGCTGCAGACCGCTGAGGCTGATGTTGTTTGCGCAGCCGAGTATGGGATAACTGCCCACGGGAGAAGTATTGCCTCAGGGCAGCTAATGTGAGAGATGATGGGAGTGATGGTGTGAGCGTCCCAGTACTGATGGTGCTGGTGCGGCGATGAAACACAGAGACGTGTGGTGCAGTTCAGGGTCTTTACTGATGGTATAAAGCAGACCCTCCCGGGAGTACTGGTTAGCAGTAGGGGCCTGGTCAGTCTGTGAGCAAGCAGGATCTCCCCCTGGCCAGGTGGAGTTGTAGGCCTCCCCGTCTATCTGCACTCTTTCCTGGCTACCTTGCTCTATGCGGGTAGAAGTAGCCCACGTCCCTGAGTATACCGTGTGGTACTCACCCGTATGGCCGGTGACTTGGGGCCTTCTGTTAGCCTCCGCTTCACAATGGCGTTGCTGGTCCCTTGCTTGTGACCGTGCCTCCGGGTTCTATGGCCAGAGGACATGGAATCCCCTGCCGGTTGGATTCTGCTGCTGGACCTGGATGTCCCCACAGCCTCGGACTCCGTGTCCGGTATTAGTGTCTTCAACCAGGGCGAACTCTGCACAGCTCCAGCCCCTGGTATTCAGCTACTGTTCCTACAGAGCTCCTGGTTCTTACTTTCCCTCTCCAGGCTCTGACTCCCCTAATCCCGCCCCAGACCCAGTTTATAAGGGAAGATTCCTCCCCTCCCAGGTCTGGGCGGGCAGTGTTGCATGCTCAGGGCTCCTGACCAGAGAAACCTCCCACTTGCTCTCAGACATAATATTTCTATTACTGTGGCAACCAGACCCCTGTGGTGCCACATATATACTGTATGGAGCAATATATGGGGCCCATTATATACTGTATGGAGCAATATAAGGAACCTATTATATACTATATGGGGCCTTTATACTGCATAGAGCAATATATGGGGCCTATTATATACTATATGGGGCCATTATAGTGTATGGAGCAATAAATGGGGCCCAGTATATACTGTATGGAGCAATAATGGGGCCCATTATATACTATATATGTTTTTGTTAGCCATGTTGGGACCATCCGGTCACCTGGAACCCATGGATAAACCCGGAGATATAAAGATTGGAATCACCTGTTCACTTGGTTCAATAAAGTATTGCTACACTGTTTAACCCTAACCCTGTGTTTTCCTAGTAGTATTATGCCCATGGAAGACCCCGTGTCTTCACAATAGTCCCAACAGCTTTCTATAGACAGTATGATGAACCCAACATTGTATGATGGCCCCTTCAGCAGTCCTCACATAGTATAAAGCCACCCATACTATATTATCCCCCAACAGCTTATTGTACACAATATAATGCCCCCAACATTGGCCCGCACAGTAGCCCCCACGTTGCATGATATCCTTCAGTAGTCCCCACAGTATATGATGGCCCGTACAGCTTCCTATAAACAGTATGATGAACCCAACATTGTATGATGGCCCCCACAGTAGCACACACATTGTATGATACCCCCTCAGTAGTCCCCAACTGTATAACAGAACCCACAGCCTTTTATAAACAGTATGATGCACCCAACATTGTATGATGGCCCCCACATTAGTCCCTAAATTATATTATACACCCCCCAGTTATTATGGTCTTGTATGATGGCATTGTATGATGGCCCCCACATTAGTTCCCACACTGTATGATACCACCACATGAGTCCTCACACAATATAAAGCTCTCATACCATATGTTCCCCCCACAGCTTACTGTCCACAGTATAATGCCCCCCATATTGTATGATACTCCACACTAGTCCCCACACTGTATGATGCCACCACAGTCAGTCCAATTATAAGTATTAATAAAAAAACCATAAACATAATATACTTACCTAACACTGAATCCTAGTGAGTCCGCCGGCAGACAGTAGCTAGTCACAGGTAGACCAACATGGTGATCTCATCATGCAGAGGCACGCACGGGACATCAGAGTCACAGAGTGATGACTTCATCATGTCGCTCTATCCCCCTTATGCCTGCTATGGGGGTCTTTAGTGTGTCACCCTGGCATTCTGTATCAAGTCTTTCTGTATCAGCTTTACGCCCACACCGATATTGTTAAGCTTTGGGTGGGTCCCTCGGAGTGAGGGGCTTGAGGCGACTTGCCCTTCTACTTCTCCAGAAGTAATGCTTCTGGGGGAGCAGTAAGATAAGTATATTTTTTACATTTTTATTTTTAACCTTTTGATGATTCTTTACAGTGTAGTAAAATAGAGGCCGGCTGTATCTGCACAGAAGTGAATTACAAAATAATACACATTTTAGTGAGTGAGGATTCTTTTACAGTTTGAGAAGATTAAATTCTCTCATCTCTTTTTTAAAACGTAAATATTTTACTCTATGCAGAAATGTTTGTGAGATATTCAACCCATCCACAATTACATTAGGTCATCATGATATTAATAAAAATACCAAAAAGCAGTTCTCTATATGAGAAGAATCTAACCAGAATCAACATAGATGTTCAATATATTTATTTGTGCATATAAGTTGTTAATTATATGCAAAGATGAAAAAAGAAAGTCTGTAGATACAGTCACTTTCTATAGAAAGGAGCAGATGATGATTCCGCTCTTCAGGCCTTTGGTTGCACGTGAGCTGTTTTTGGACATCCAGGTCTGGATCACACATGACGGAGAGGAGAAGAGCAGGAATGTGTGACGTGTGATCTGTGAAGTTGGAGTTTTCCTGGATTCTTAGAGCACCGCGATCAACCATATGGCCTTCTGTCTGACCATGGCTAGGTAGTAGAAGGAGCAGCCGCTACCTTCTGTCTGTCCATGGCCTGGTAGTAGAAGGAGCAGCCGCATCCTTCTGTCGCTACATGGCCAAGTGTGAGAAGGAGCAGCCGCTTCCACCTCTCTTTACTTGGCCAATTTTAAGAAGGAGCAGCCACTGCCTTCTTTTTTTCCACATCTGGTGGAGAAGGAGCAGCCACTGCCTTCTTTTTTTCCATATCTGGTGGAGAAGGAGCAGCCGCTGCCTTCTCTCTGTCCATATCCGGTGGAGAAGGAGCAGCCATTGCCTTCTCTTTGTCCATATTCGGTAGTCGTCTTCTTACCACCACATTGTAGATGAGTCGTTCAGATGGTAACATAGCAAGTATGGCTGAAAGAAGTCCTTCAATTTCAGCCTTTAATTACTTGCTATGTTGATCCAGAGGAAGGCGAAAAATAACCCTGAGGACTAGTTGTTGTATAATCCTCATATCAGGGGAAAAAAATTCCTTCCTGACCCCAAATATGGCGATCGGACTAAATCCCTGGATGTTTGGTGCTCGAATCTACGTGGCTGTTATGTGGTGGAAGCTCGGTAGGTTTGTCAAAGTCCGGTAAATGAGAAAGTCCAGTTTAGTTGTCTCTTCCGAGTAATGGAAAGCTTCATTCCTAGATGTTACTGGAATGGGGCTGATTTATATCAGCCTAATCCTCCTGTAAGAAGAGAAATATATTCACAATAAAGAAAGAGAAGCGATTCTGCACTATCATAAAGTCTGGGAGGAGATTACAATGTTGAAGGTTGCACATTTAAAAAAGGGTTCATGAACCACACGGGAGCTCAGCTAAATACACCCCAGACTGGGAAGCAATTGCAGTCAAAAAGAGAGAAAAGCGGCATTCTCTCCCTGCCGATATGTTTTACAGCAGATTAATAAAGAAGTAATGGTGAGTGCCACTTTGGGGTGAGTGCCGCTTTTCTCCATCTTAAGATGAGAAATATACATGTCTGAGAATCGTCTCCTCACATATATAATGTATACTGGGGGATATAATGATAAGGTGTATAGTGGGTATGTGTGTTACTGGGCACAGATAACACTATGGATGTCCCTATGTGCTATACTTACATTTTCATCAAATTTGAATGGTGGGTCGGCTTCGCCGGACTCCACGTCGCTCCAGTTTATGGAGAGGAAGAATGGGCGCTCTCGGATGAAGGATGATATAGCATACCGGGCAGATGGAGTTTTGCAGAGAAGCTGGAAAATGAGAGAGACCATTAATCATTATATTATATATTATTATTGATACGTTATTACACAATGTCCATGGACTGTCCGCATCTTATCTTCTAGCTTTCTTTATAGTCCCTCATCATCCTTCTTCTTCTGATCCTACTTACGCCTTCTAAGATGTCAAGTGCATCGCTGGGCATCCAGTCTGGAAAATCTGGGACGTCCACCTGCAGAGACCAGTGGTATTGATCCAGCAAACCACTGCTATAGAACGGCTTTTTCCCCACAATCATCATGTACAGGATGACACCAAATGAAAAGGAATCTGCCTTATGATTGAAGCTTTCTTCATCCATTATCTGTGGGAACATAAGATAGGAGATTACTATATCGGGGAGGGGATTTACACACAGAGGCCATGAGGACCGGTCTGTGATTAGATATGAGCAGGATCCTCAGATTAATACTCAGTCCTACTATCGGCATCAATCACACAGGGATGTTCCTTACCTCCGGTGCGATGTAACCATTCGTGCCAACAGTATCCTCCAGTAGGACCTCATCGACCACATTCACGGCTGATAAGCCAAAGTCCGCGATCTTTATGTGTCCAGTGTCATGGATGAGGATGTTCTGAGGCTTCAGGTCACTGCAGGGAAAAATGATCAGACATGATTGTGAGGATAATTCATGAACAGAACTTTCTACAATAGATATGTAAGGAGACAACAGAGATTTATGAAGATGAACTGATTACCAATGTATCACGCCGTGTTCATGGAGGAACTGGAGTCCGCAAACCATTTCTGCCGCAAAGAGTCTGTGGAGTAGAAAGTAGAGGATGGATCAGTGGTTACATACACTCTAGGACCACAATGTATGGGCAGTAGAATATTATGATTCAGTCTAAAACATTTACCTTGATGTTTCCATATCAAATTTCATCGATTTTGCCATGTGGACAGACAGATCTCCTCCGGCAATATACTCCATGGCTATTATATATTCTGTTGGTACCTCCATAAACCCCCGCAGAGATGTTATGAAGCGGCAGTCGGTGGCCATACTCAGGACCTTTAACTCTTTAGAGATTGTGGCTTCATCACAATAATTCCTGTCTATGGCTTTAATAGCCAGCAGTTCTCCGCTGAACATATCTGATGCCAAGAGGACCTGGAGAAAAATCACAGGCGATCAGACCAAAATCCCATCTATTATAGGGATCTGTATAATGGATCACTGGTTTATCCCAATCACCATTACATATTAACATCCTGTAATGAATATGTATATCCTCCTGTGTATCTGGTGCAGGATACATTGGGGAGCACGGAGGAGGAGAAATTCACACTTACCTTTCCGAAATTTCCCTCTCCAACAACTTTGAGGATTTCAAGGTGGCGAAAGTTAATAGGATTTTCTATGTTAACCAATTCTCTCTGGGTTAAAGTAACGGGTCTGGCATCAGCAAGGTCTTGTGCTGGCATGTTCCCTACGTCAGAGGGCATCATAAGGCTTCCACCTGCTGAGATGATACAAGATTTGTTAATCTCTTTGAGAACACATAATGGAAATGTTTGTCATGTTGTGCGGTAAATGTATGGAGCGGATTCAGGAGCTGAGCCTGCATTTTACCAGGCTGATACTGACCGTATTGCATAGCTGCCACCTGCCTATAACAGCAGCAACTGGAGCACACGCTGATTACTGCAGTTTAACCATTTCAATGCTGACAGCGGTATTTAAATGAAGTGATTGCCGATTTATGCGCATCAGCACCCATTAGCCCCTACCAGGACACAATTGCAAGGGGTTAATTGGTTATAATGACTATCTGGGCCTGCTGAAAAACCTTGTGCTTCGCTTTCGTCCTCCTGTTCAGACCAGCCTGGTTTAATTTCTTATGACAACGTTAATAAAGCCATATACAGCGATACAGTTCCATCACTGTATATAGTGCAAGCGATCAGAAAATCACAGGTTCATGTCTTTTAAAGAGACTAAAAAATTAAATAAAAAATAATAAAAAAATAAAATAATAATTTGAAAAACATAATATAATTAGAATCACACAACTTTCCCAATTAATAATAATAATTAAAAAAATGAAAAATAAGCATAACTGGGATTACTATGTTAGTATAAGAGGGATATACAAAAATATAAAAATAATTATCCCAAACAGTAAATATTAAAATGAGAAAAAAATTGAAACATCAAAATTGGGTTTTTTAGAGGCGCCATATTTATCTAGAAATTGCAATAGAAAGATATCACCATGTCCTTTCTACCCAAGAAAGATCTAATAAAAGCTACAGCTTCCTACACAATAAAGAAGCCCTTACACTGCGCCATCCAGGTATCAAAATCACAAAGTTACAATGTCTCAGAATATGGAGACACAAATCAATGTTTTTTCTAATAAATTTCTAATTTTCACCACTTAAGTAAAAAGAAAACCTCTGCATGTTCAGCATTAGCACAATGGTCTCTGACATGGAGAATCACTTGATGGGGTCATTCTGACCACACAATGGACACAATAAAAAAAACAATGTCGGAATCCCCCTTTTTTCCCCACAATTTTACCACACTTTGATTTTTTTCCCTGTTGTCTAAAACATTGAATGACAAAATAAATTGTGTCGTTCACAACCACAACTCGGCCCACTAAAAAAAAATAAGCCCACGTGTGGCTATACTGGAAGACAAAGGGAAAAAAGTTATAGCTTTTGGAAGATGGGAGGAGAAAAATGAAAGATTGCCCGGTCAAGGAGGGGTTAATAGATATAGCGCCAGCGCATATATTATAATTTTAAACAGAACTATGTAAATGAGCAGGAAATGTCTAATATTTGGTCTCTCGTTTATCAAAACTGTCTAATAGCAAAAATGTCCCTGTTGCCCATAGCAACGATTCACAGCACAGATTCCATTTCTTAACATTCTATAGAACACTGAAAGGTGACTGGTTGCTACGGGCGACAAGGACAGTTCTTCCATTAGTCAGCATTGATAATTGAGGCCTGTACTTAATATTAGGAGGATAATCCCCCTCACCCACAGTCTTATTATACTGAGTAAGATTATTTCTTACCTGGTTCATCTATATCCATTGATCTCTCTGGTGAAGAAACACTCAGATGGAACAGAAAATCCGGGATGGAGATGGTTTTGGTTGATGAGTGGGATCTCCATAGGGCACCATTCCCATTAATGATGGGTTTGGCATAGGTCAGATGCCTCCTGCATTGGACAACCCAGTCTCTGCTGTTCCTCATTCTTTTCTGGGCTGCCGCTCTTTGCAGGTTCAGGGTGTCTTGTCTTTCAGATCTGGATGAGACCTGTCTTGGAGTTTCTTGGAGAACTTCCTCCAGCTCTAACTCTGCGCTGATGTTTCTCCGCTTATTGAGGATGGCTTCTTTATTCCTCTTCCTTATTTCAGGGACCAGATCTCCGATTTTTTTCAAGGAGATAAGAATGGCCCCCTGAAGCTCAGCGGAGGCAGCAGAGTCAGACTCCATGAGGTTCTCCATGTTCCTTCTCTGTGTAAGGCTCTCATGTCTTTTGGACTTTCTCATTTTCTCTAGATTTTGTCGTTTGGACGCCATTTCTGAGGCGTCAGTGTCCATGTCCGGTAGATTAATGTCTTTTCGCCCTAAAGCGAACAACAATACCTGCTCTTCATTTATTCCTCTCCTCTCTCTCAGAACCCGATCTCTTTGGGCTCGTCTTCTCTCTTTATCCATTTTAGAATAAATTTTTGCTTCGTTTGTCACGAAAAACAAAAGGTACTCCCTCACCCCTGTAAGTCTGTGAGGCAGTGATTTCCCCTGGGCTGTAACACTGGGATATAGAATGTGATGATGTCATCACATCACTGTGACATAGAATGTATCGTGATGTCACAGTGACAGATAAGTAGATAGATGAGATAGATAGATGGATACATAGATAAATATAGATATGAAATAGATAGATATCAAATTAGGAGGATATCGAACCAATGTTTTGCTGATGTGTATATATATATACTTTGTGCACAATTTGTATTTTTGATGATTCATTTTATTATTGATCTTCTCCAGTGCTATCTGTCAATCCCAAAGGTTAATAGACCTGAACCCTGAATATTTTTGAAAAAAGTAAAAGTGAGGTTTTGTCTTTCTTAGGAGAATATCTCTGTGTGCAGAATTATTGGGCAACTAAATGAAAAACATAAATTTTCCCATCTCAATTATTTATTTTCATCCGTTAAAGTGAGAAAAATAACCGAACAGCTCATAATGTCTAAAAATACATTTCTGACATTTAAAAAAAATATCAGTGACCAATATAATAATATAGTCATCCATTTTTTCAATAACATCCATAAGCTCCATCCATGGAGTCTGTCAGTTTCTTCATATGTTGACAAAGAACTTTTTGGGCAACACCATCCACAGCCCCAGACACCATTCAGAAAAGTGTTTATTTTCCTTCACTGTAAATCCCCAATTTAAGAAAGGCCCACAATTTCTCATCAGGGCTTAGGTCCGTGTCCATATTTTTTCCTCTTTAAGGCCCTTCCTGGCAGCCGAGCAGTGGAGACTTTGATGCTGAGCTGGAGCCTTGTCCTGCAGAACAATCATGTTTTTTTTGAAAGATGCAGAGACTGGTGTTGAGCGATCACTAAAATGCTCGGGTGCTCGAAGCTCGGGCCGAGCTCGCCGTGATACTCAGGTTCTCGACCCGAGCAACGAGCCCAATGTTAGTCTATGGCAGACCCGAGCATTTTTGGCGCGGCACCCCCGGCAGTCTTTTAAAAGCCTAATAAGTGCCCAAAACGATAGTGACAGTGCTCAAATGGCATGGGGACAGCATGGGGATCGCCCCAGGAAGCATTTCTGACCCCCAGGTCACTGCTGTCAACAACGTGGTCAGAGGTATTAAGCCACTTTTACGGGCTCACAAAACGTTCAAAAACGAAACTGAAAGTGCTTTCCTGTGAAATATGTTAAGGAACTTCCTTTCCAGGGTAAAGAAGACTTGTGTATAAGGTAAAATAAATACCCCCCCCCCCCCCCAAAAAAAAATAAAATACTCCTCCACACCTTGGGCTATGTTCACACGTAGCGTTTTTGATGCGTTTTTGCACTTTTGCATTGCTTTCAACCGTGACAAATGCATTCACCGGGAAATGTCATTTTAACATTTTACAACCTTATCTGGCCATGTGCTGTGTGACACATGCATACAGTGCTGAAAAGACATGGGAACAGCATGGGGAAGACCCCTGGAAGCATCTCTGACACCCAGGTCACTGCCTAAAAGTGTGCCCATCAGAAGTCATCCTTGCCGCATCAGAAGATGCAGACTTGCAACTATCCCCGTGACCAGGGCAGTGTTCAATTTGTACCTCCCCCATTCCTTGCAATGCAAGCGCAAATATGCAGCCAACCACCCACCCACCCCCAGGCTGCAATACCATACTGCTTGCTACCACTTGAAATTGGGCCTTTTAGGCTTGTGAAGGCGGAATCTGGCCACCACGTCATGGCTGCGTTGGCGGCCTGGAATCTATACTCAGTCCCCAGCCGCCCGGCGGCCGGGTGTCTACACTCGGTCCTCAGCCGCCAGGGGGCGGCCGGGTGTCCATACTGTTCAGCAATATATGGGGCTCAGTATATACTGTGTAGAGCAATATATGGGGCCCAGTATATACAGTATGAAGCAAAAAAATTGGCCCTTTATATATTATAAGGGGCCATTATACTGTGGAGCAATATCTGGGGCTCAGTATATACTGTATGGAGCAATATATGGGGCCCATTATATATCATATGGGGCCATTATACTGTATGGAGCAATATATGGGGACCATTATATACTATATGAGGCCATTAGAATGTATGGAGCAATATATGGGGCCCAGTATATACTATATGGAGCAATATATGGGACCCAGTATATACTGTATGGAGCAATATATGGGGCCCAGTATATACTGTTTGGAGCAATATATGGGGCCTATTATATACTATATGGGGCCATTATACTGTATGGAGCAATATATGTGGGCCATTATATTCTATATGGGGCCATTATACTGTGGATCAATATATGGGGCCCCGTATATACTGTATGGAGCAATATATGGGGCCCATTATATATTATATGGGGCCATTATACTGTATGGAGCAATATATGGGGCCCAGTATATATTTTATGGAGCCATTATACTGTATGGAGCAATATATGGGGCCCATTATATACTATACGGGGCAATTATACTGTATTGAATAATTCATCTGGCCCAGTATATACTTTATGGAGCAATATATGGGGCCCATTATACTGTATTGAGCACTATATGGGGCCTATTATATACTATATGTGGTCATTATACTATATGGAGCACTATATGGGGCCATTATACTGTATGGAGCAATATATGGGGCCTATTATATACTATATGTGGTCATTATACTATATGGAGCACTATATGGGTCCACTATGCTGTATGGAGCAATATATGGGGCCCATTATATATTATATGGGGCCATTATACTGTATTTAGCAATTTATGGAGCCCATTATATACTATATGGGGCCATTATACTGTGCAGCAATATATGGGGCCCAGTATATACTGTATGTAGCAATATATGGGGCCCGTTATATACTATATGTGGCCATTATACTGTATGGAGCAATTTATTGGGCCTATTATATACTATATGTGGCCAGTATACTGTATGGAGCAATATATGGGGCCCAGTATATTCTGTAGAAAGCAATATATGGGGCCCATTATATACTATATGGGGACATTTTACTGTATGGAGCAATATATGGGGCCCAGTATATACTGTATGGAGTAATATATGGGGCCCATTATATACTGTATGGAGCAATATATGGGGCCTATTATATACTATATGGGGCCATTATATTGTATGGATCAATATATTGGGCCTATTATATACTATTTCAAGCCATTATACTATATGGAGCAATATATGGGGCCCAATATATATTGTATGGACCAATATATGGGGCCCAATATATACTATATGGGGCCATTGTACTGTGCAGCAATATATGGGGCCCAGTATATACTGTATGGATCAATATTTGAGGCCCAGTATATACAGTATGGAGCAAAAAATGTGGCCCTTTATATATTATATGGGGCCATATACTGTGCAGCAATATACGGGGCCTAGTATATACTATATGGAGCAATATATGGGGCCCATTATATACTATATGTGGCCATTACACTGTATGGACCAATATATGGGGCCCATTCTATACTGTATGGAGCAATATATGTGGCCTATTATACACTATATGAGGCCATTATACTGTATGGAGCAATATATGTGGCTAATTATATACTATATGGGGTCAATATACTGTATGAAGCAATATATGGGGCCCATTATACACTACATAGGGCCATTTTTCTGTGGATCAATATATGGGACCCAGGATATACAGTACTGTATGGAGCAATATACAGGGCCCAGTATATACTGTATGTAGCAATATATGGGGTCCAGTATATAATATACGCATGGGTGGATTAAGAGTAGCCAGGGCCCCGGGCAGTTTAGAAGGCGCGGGCCCCCCACACACATACCTGATGTATCACATGTCACATGATCCCCTGTGATAGATCATGTGATAGTTCACGTGAAATTAATTTGGCACAATATTAATATATTAATTATAATAATTTTTTTTAGGCTGTGTGCCCACTATGCGTTTTTTAAGCGTTTCCGCAGCGGCAATTCCGCTGCAGAAACGCTTAAAAAACGCTTGGTAGAAGGTCTGCCATGTTCCCCAATGATAATCCGCATGAACTGTGCACATGCTGCGGAAATTTCCGCTGCGGATTATCATTGCGGAAAAATCCACAGCACTACCAATTATTTTGCGGAAGCGCGGCGATTTCGCCGCCATTGACTTGGATTGGAACGCATGAAATCCGCATCACTGCATCTGTACATGCGGAATCCAACTGTTTCAATGTGCGGATGGACTCTCCTCCGGACCCGGGTACCATAGAACCTGTAAAAAAAAGAATAAAATAAAAAATAAATATTATACTTACCTTCTGATGGCCCCCGGTGTCTTTATCCGATGCGTCCTGGCTTGCTGGCAGCTCGCGGTAGACTAAAGGACCTGTGGTGACGTCATTTAGCCATGTGACGGGTCACGCGACCGCTGATGTCGGCAGGCCATCAGAAGGTAAGTATATTTTTATTTTTTATTTTTTGCCATTTACCACTGATTTATATAGTGTGACCAAGTTGTCAAGCACTTTTCCAAGTGATGCTAAAATCGCTTGGAAAGAGCTTGACAACCCGCATGTGGAAATGCATGTGAAGAACGCTTCACATCCGCATGTCCCTGGCAGGAAAAAAGCATGTACAATCCGCATGTACAATCCGCATGCGTTTTTTCTGCCAGAGAGAGCAGAAACACTCAAAAAAAATCCGGAGCATTTCTGTATCGTGGGCACATAGCCTTACATTAATTGTATGGCTTAATATTGAGCACATGTAGCCATCTATACACAGCAGGAGGCCGCATGTAGCCATCTATACACAGCAGGAGGCTGCACATAACCATCTATACATAGCAGGGGGCAGCAGGGCGCCATCTATACACAGCAGGAGGCCGCACGTAGCCATCTATACACAGCGGGGGTCCGCACATAGCCATCTATACACAGCGGAGGGCCGCACGTAGCCATCTATACACAGCGGGAGGCCGCACGTAGCCATCTATACACAGCGGAAGGCCGCACGTAGCCATCTATACACAGCAGGAGGCCGCACGGTGCCATCAATACACAGCAGGAGGCCGCACATAGCCATCTGTACACAGCGGAAGGCCGCACATAGCCATCTATACACAGCGGGAGGCCGCACGTAGCCATCTATACACAGCAGGAGGCCACTCGGTGCCATCAATACACAGCAGGAGGCCGCACATAGCCATCTGTACACAGCTGGAGGCCGCACATAGCCATCTATACACAGCAGGAGGCCGCACGTAGCCATCTATACACAGCGGGATGCCACATGTAGCCATCTATACAGAGCGGGAGGCCGTACGTAGCCATCTCTACACAGCAGGAGGCCGCACGTAGCCATCTATACACAGCGGGAGGCCGCATGGCGCCATCTATACACAGCGGGAGACCGCACATAGCCATCTATACACAGCAGGGGGCCACACGGTGCCATCAATACACAGCAGGAGGCCGCACGGTGCCATCAATACACAGCAGGAGGCCGCACATACCCATTTGTACACAGCTGGAGGCCGCACATAGCCATCTATACACAGTGAGAGGCCGCACGTAGCCATCTATACACAGCGGGAGGCCGCATGTAGCCATCTATACACAGCAGGAGGCCGCACATAGCCATCTATACACAGCAGGGGGCCGCATGTAGCCATCTATACACAGCGTGAGGCCGCACATAGCCATCTATACACAGCGGGAGGCCGCACATAGCCATCTATACACAGCGGGAGGCCGCACATAGCCATCTATACACAGCGGGAAGCCGCACATAGCCATCTATACACACTGAAACATATACAGACATATACGTACACGCATAAACACATTTGCAACACAAAAATACATATAAACTGACATCACACAATGATATCTGCCTTGCACACACACACACACGCTCACACATACTCACCATACCCCGGCTCGGCTCCACTCCTCCAGCTCCTCTCCGTTGCTGCAGTGCAGCGCGCACTGCGTGACGTCACACTAGCAGACAAGGCCGAAGAAGAAGTAGCGGCCATGCACAGCTGCTGGGGGAGCAGTCCGGGGGCCCCCCGCCTCTGACTGCCGGTATGTGCCGTGGCGCCGCACATATTATAATGAAGGCAATCTGGCCATGGACGCCCCGGGCGGAGGTCCAGATTGCCCTCATTATAATCTGCTTATGAATATACGGGGCCATTATACTGTATGGAACAATATATGGGGCCCAGTATATAGTGTATGGAGCCATTAAACTGTATGGAGCAATGTATGGGGCCCATTATATATTATATAGAGAAATTATACTGTATGGAACAATTTATGGGGCCCAGTATATACTGTTCAGAGCAATACATGGAGCTCATTATATGCTATATGGGGCAATTATACTGTATGGAACAATTTATGGGGCCCAGTATATACTGTATGGAACAATTTATGGGGCCCAGTATATACTATATGGGGCCATTATACTGTATGGAGCAATACATGGGGCCAATTATAGACTATTTGTGGCCATTATACTGTATGGAGCAATACATGGGGCCCATTACATACTATATGGGGCCATTATACTGTATGGAGCAATATATGGGGCCCATTATATACTGTATGGAGCAATATAAGGGGCCTATTATATACTATATGGGGCCATTATACTGTATGAACAATATATGAGGCCCATTATATACTATATGGGGCCATTATACTTTATGGAACAATATATGGGACCCATTATATACTGTATGGAGCCATATAAGGGGCCAATTATATACTATATGGGGCCATTATACTGTATGGAGCAATACATGGGGCCCATTACATACTATATGGGGCCATTGTACTGTATGGAGCAATAAATGGGGCCCAGAATATACTGTATGTAGCAATATATGGGGCCCAGTGTATACTGTATGTAGCAATATATGGGGCCCATTATATACTGTATGGAGCAATGTATGGGGTCCATTATATACTGTACTAGATGGTGACCCAATTCTAACTTATCGGGTATTCTAGAATATGTATGCGGCCGACCGGGCTCAATCAGCAAAGCGGTGTTTAAATTTGACGCCAAAATCGCTGTTTGGTCGCAGCCGGCGACCGCGACCAATCAGCCAAGCGGTGTTTAAATTTGGCGCCAATATTGCTGATTGGTCGCAACCGCCGACAGCGATCAATCAACCAAGCGGTGTTTAAATTTGGCGGCGGCCTCGACCAATCACCAAACCGCGTTAGGGAGGACCGGAGAGCGTGTTTAAATTTGGTGCCAAAATCGCTGTTTGGTCGCGGCCGGCGACCGCGACCAAGCAGCCAAGCGGTGTTTAAATTTGGCTGCAATATCGCTGATTGGTCGCGGCCGGCAACCGCGACCAATCAGCAAAGCAGTGTTTAAATTTGGCGCCAATATTGCTGATTGGTCGCAACCGCCAACCGCGATCAATCAGCCAAGCGGTGTTTAAATTTGGCTGCAATATCGCTGATTGGTTGCGACCGGCGACCGCGACCAATTATCAAAGCAGTGTTTAAATTTCGCTGATTGGTCACGGGTCACTGATCTCTCGACGGTAGCCGCATGGAGGTAAGCAGCGCCGCCGGTCGGGGTCCTTCTACTGCGAGCAGCCGCGAGATGACCTCGCCTACTATCATACTTATTTCAGAACTTCTCCAGGATTGCCACCTCGCTATACCTCTCCTTGGGGGATACGACAGAGTAAACAACACCCATGGAGAAAAAGAAGAACGCGAGTAGGACAGGGCTTAAAAGAAACAATGACGTTTCATCCCAACAACCCATTCTGTGTACAGCAGACCACCTGGAGGTATTGGAAGAACTAGTAGACTACCTGATAAAACCATCCATCTTGGGATATCCTGATTTCAACTTACCATTTGTTCTTCACTGTGACGCTTCTCAAGTTGGACTGGGAGCTTCCCTGTATCAGCATCAATGGAAAATTGAGAGTTATCAGTTACAGTTCTAGAACGTTGACAGACGCCGAGAATAATAACCATCTACATTCCGGAAAAATTTTAGTTCCAGGCATTGAAATGGGCTATCTGTGAACGATTTAGAGATTATCTCTACTACAGCAAAGAGTTTGAGGTAAACACTGACAACAACTCTTTGACCTATGTCCTTACTATTACTACAGCCAAACTGAATGCAACGGGTCAGAGATGGGTCGCTAAACTATCTGACTTCATTTTCAGCATTAAGTACAGGCCAGGAAAATACAATGCGGATGCTGATGGATTGTCAAGAATGCCACCAGAGCCTGAGGAGTTCATGCAAGAATGCTCGGAGGAAGTCAGTCTGGAAGCAATTGAGAGCACTACCCAAGCAGTGCAAGCTTATCAAGAGGAAGACACACCATTGTGGTGTCTGTTGACGGTGGAAAACACCATAAAAGCGAGAGAACAAGATCACCCCCTGTCCATTCAACAACTACCTAAAGGAAAAATCTGTAGAGCACAACAGGAAGATCAGATAATTGGTAGAATACTACTTTATGTGGACCAAAATCGGTTTCCAAGTAGACGGGAGTATCTGTTTTAGTTAAAGAATGGACGAAGCTCTACCTCAGTGGAGACGGTATCCTGTATCGTAAAGGAGGGCAAAACCGGCAGTTGGTACTACCCAGAGTATTCCGTAGGTTGGTCTTCAAAGAACTCCATGAAAACATGGGACACCTGGGAGTGGAAAGGACAACCAACTTGATTCGTGAACGTTTCTTCTGGCCGTACATGCAGAGAGATATTGAGAGGTACGTGACCAGGGAGTGTGGGTGTCTGAAAGATAAACATCCCAACACATAAACCCTGGTACCTATGGGCAACATTCAAACTACCTATCCGTGTGAGATGGTCTCAATAGACTTTCTACATCTTCAGACGTGAAAGGGTGGTTACGAATACATATTGGTGGTGATGGACCATTTTACTCAATTTGCCCAATCATATGCCACCGCCAATAAAGCTAGTCGAACAGCGACAGGGAAGATCTTCAATGATTTTGTTTTGAGGTTTGGGTTCCCTATGAGGTTACACCATGACCAAGGAAGAGAATTTGAGAACCAGCTCTTTGCCAAGCTAGGAATGTACTGTAGAATTCAGAGATCCCACACAACGTCCTATCACCCAGAGGGTAATGGACAAGTGGAATGTTTTAACCGGACATTATTGTCGATGTTGCGCACTTTTACAGCTGACGAGAAGAAAGACTGAAAAGTTCTCTGTCAAAAGTGGTACATGCCTATAACTGTACAAAGAGCGATGCAACGGGTTACTCACCCTTCTTCCTATTGTATGGACAATCGCCAAGACTGCCAATCGACATCATGTTCGATACTCCGGTGTCAGAGACTTACAGAACATATCTGGAGTACGTTCGGAAATG
This sequence comes from Phyllobates terribilis, assembly GCF_046119375.1. Classification (NCBI taxonomy): domain Eukaryota; kingdom Metazoa; phylum Chordata; class Amphibia; order Anura; family Dendrobatidae; genus Phyllobates; species Phyllobates terribilis. The sequence continues at coordinate 2,295,046 of NW_027363060.1, read as the reverse complement.
GAAGGAATGGATGGCAGAGGCATACAACATAGCGTCCAAAGTGGTTACGCAAGGACAGAGCAAGAGTAAGGAGTACTAAGATCAAAAATGTTATGGAGCAGAAATGGCACCGGGAAGCCGGGTGCTAGTCAAGAACGTACGTGAGAAAGGTGGTCCAGGAAAACTTTGTTCGTACTGGGAGAACAATGTGTATGTGGTCATAAAGAGGAAAGCTGATGACATTCCAGTGTATGAAATCTGATTGGAAAGAGGGGACAAGAAAACCAGAATAGTCCATCGGAATTTATTACTACCCTGTGATTATCTCCCACCACAACAAAACTTTCCAGAAGCAGACCGACATCGACCGAGATCAACTAAGGGACCACCACTGGCTGAAGCTCCGGAGGTGGATAGTGACCTTGAAGTTCCGATGAGCAAGAGCACACCGTTGTATTTCTCAGACCGGCAAGGAGAGGGACGTACCACCCTCAAGAGAGTGAACTAAGTCCTGAGGCTCCAAAGTTTGTACCAAAGAGTACAGATGAAGTCCAATTCAGATCTGATGATCGAATACTGATCACTGAAGAGACTGATCGACACTCAAGAGGAGTGGAATTACCAGACCATGTGGAAACAGGCGATTCAGGAGAAGTAAGGAAAGTTACAGAGGCAGATCCAAGAGCATCTGAGGAAGCACGGGAAATGAGTGTTGTGGAAGAAACTTCTGTTACCGAAGAACCCGTGGTATCTGAGGAACAACCCTCCAGAAGGATGTCGACTCGAGAAGTAAGGAGGTCCGTGATGCTGACGTATGAGACACTTGGAGAACCGAGTCAAGTGCCAAGGACTGTCGACTGGAAACAGGTATCTCTGCCTGCGGACCAGGTAATCCCACTTGAGTGGTATTCACCTCCGAGAGACAGTATGGGCAATGTTGCCTGGTGGAAAGACTTGTTTTGGCCTAGTGAGAGAGAGAGCTGGTTGAAGACATACGAAAAGCTCCAGCGGAAGAGATGCTGATTGTTTTAATTGTTTATTTCTTACAGGAGTCCTACAAGAAAAAGGTTGTTAGAATAGGTTATTATCAATGTTTATAAATGTTATACCAATTTGATAATGACAAATTTATATATATAGTAACTAAGCTTTCACCACTGTCTCAGAATTGTTCAGATTGACTAATTAAGACGAATGTCGAGGAGAACGACATTCAAAAAGGAGGGAAGAGTGTGACATGCAGAAGTAGTGCTGTTGCTTCCAAAGCATCCAGCAACTGCTACAAATAACACAGCCACAGGAGACAGATAGTGTTTTAGCATAGGCCCAGGGTGATTGTGGGGAATTTGTTATTGTAGTCTGACTGAAGCCAAAGAGAAAGGTGGTGGTGTGTTATCTAGATCTGATAGAAAGAGAGAAACTAAACACATAAACACAGGTCAGATAAACTCCCTGGACTAACAGTGCAGAGTATTATCGGGCAGGAAGGTAAGGGCTGGAAGGAATTGTGTCCCAGGGATCATCTCCCTCATCAAACCCCCCCCTCCATCTCCATGCAGGATAAAGAATGTTGTGTACTATTGTGTCCTTTTGAAGGAAAAGCTTGTGGTTGTGTATGCATAGAAGTGTGCTGCTAAGAGGTCTAATCTATGCTGAATTATGCTACTGAAGAGACTGTAATACTGTGTGTGACATGCAGAAGTAGTGCTGTTGCGGAGTGTGACATGCAGAAGTAGCGCTGTTGATTTAAAAGAATTCAGAAACTATTAGAAGTAACACAAGCACATGAGACAGGAAGTGTTGTACTCCAGAAGCATCCAGCAACTAGAAGGGTTAACACAGTCACAGGAGAAGGGGAGTGTTTTAGCAGAGCCTCAGGGGGATTGTGGGGAAGTTGTTTACTGTCTGGCTGGAGCCGAAGAGAAATGTGGTGTGTGTGTTCTGCTTCTGACAGAAGCGCCCCTGCAAGTGAAAAAGACTCAAGTCAGGAGTGAAGCTAAGCACAGGTCAGGTAGAGTTCCTAAACTAGCAGTGCAGAGTATTGTCAAGCAGAAAGATAAGGACTGGAAGAAATGGTGTCACAGGGATCATCTCCCTCAGCAATCCCTCCCGCCTCCTCCATCTCACTGTACTGTAAAGAATGCTGTGTTCATTAATGTGCCTTTTCATTAGAACTGTGCTGTCCTGTACTACTGGGAAGACTGTGAACTGCTGTGCTGCTAAGGAAACTGTACTGTTTGTCACTAGAGCCTGTTGCTCATCAGACTTAGCTTGCACTGGCTATGTGGCTTCTTATTAAATGCTACTGTTCTACCGTTTATGAGGACTCTTGTCAAGTGTGTCTGGTCAGCAAGTGAAACAACCTATTCCTGAAGGTCAATACCCCTGTGTGCCTGAGAGAAGCTACAGCACACGGTCTATGGTCGCCTGAGTAACGGTTCCCCCAGGATTCCAAAGAATTCATGTAACCTGTCTCGCCCCTATCTGAACCTAGCGGCGTGCGTGTAACACGTACACAGAAATCATCAGGCCCCATGGCAAAAATTTTAATTCCCCCCCCCCCCCAAAAAAAAATAAATTAATATTTGTCGGGGGTCACAGAACAGCAGATCTCACAACTTTCCAGTCTTTACATAGTAATTTTCCTCATGCTGAAGTCCTAGATTCCTCTTTCATTGTTCCCATAAAGTATCATACCAACAAAAGTGCCCCCAAACACTGTATGATACCCCAATGGTGAATTCCTCTACATTAATAGTATAATGATGCTGCTGTACCCAACTTCAACTCCCAAAGCAAAGTATGGTGACCCCAACACGGTTTGATTCCTTACACAGCCCTCCATACAGTATAATAGCCCCACAATGTATAATGGCCCGCACACCTCCCCACATTGTATAATGGCCCACTCTAGCCCTCCAAACAGTATAATGGTCCCCACACAGCCCTCCACATAGTATGATGGACTCCATTCAAACGTTCACACTGTATAATTGCTTGCATACAGTATAATTGACGCGCCCCCTGTGCCATATTTTTTAGTGGGAATATCCGGAGCCGGATCAGATGGGAGTTGTAGTCTTCCGAGTGGCTGTGACCCGGTCCGTGCCCAGGGTGTCAAACTCAGTTGTATGTGGCAGTCCTACAGATGTTAATAAGTTCTTAATGTCGACTACGCCACCCGTTGTATTGCGGTCACTATGGCCGCCGCTGCAGCAGGGTCCGCTGAGGCTGATGGTGTAGGTGCAGCTTTTGATGGTATAACCCCCAACGGGTGGGGTATAGCCTCAGGGGGTCAGGTGCAGAGGATGGGGGTTGTGGTGGTGCAGCATAGATGTTAAAGGAAGACAGAGTCGGGTTATGCAGTTAAGGGTATTTACTCACTGCTGATGTTCCGGTCACTCCAGCTTCAAGTGACCTCCCGAGCCGTGCTGCATCCACCAGGTCCTGGATCCAGCCAACCCCCAAGCGAGTCCGGAGCGTGACCCTGAGCTCTCCTTCTGTCCTTTCTCTGGCCGTCCCCACTAGGGATCCACCCAGGTCCAGCTCCCTCGGGCCTTCTGTTGGGAGACCCTTGGCCTTGGGTTCCCTGACCCTCCACGTGGTATGCCTTCGGGGTGGATGTGGTGGGTGGCCGTGGCAGACACTGCCCACGGCCTCCGGTCTCTGGCTAGGGTGTGCTTTTGCCCCCACCAGCTTGGGATCCGGTACCCTAATGCCAACTCTTCACCCGCTGATGGACTTTGGGTTCTCAGAGTTCCTTTTCTGTTTCCCCCTCTGGGTCTCTCTTTCTTCTCCTCTCTCACTCTGGCTCAGGCTTCTCTGCTCTGCTCTTCTGCTCTCCAACAGACTCTTTGCAAAAGGCTGACTCACTCCTCCTCTACAGCAGACTGACCCTCTTCTTAGTTGGTGCCCACCTTATATACACCCTCTATGTGTGAGCTCAGGTGACCAGCACCCAATGAGCTCCTATCTTTACCCAGGCTGCTCCCCCTATCTGCCCCTACACTACTTGGGATGTACCACCCCCCTCCCACTCCAGCCAGGAACAGACTCGATCGTACCTGCACATTTCTAAGTGGGAGTACCGTTGGTCTGTTCCCCGGAAATGGGATGTGTGTAGTGCATGCAGCCTACCGAGCTCAGATCCACACTCCATCCTTACCCGGGAGTGGAATATCACACCTCTGGGTTGAGGTGCAATACCCCTGTAGCAGCCGAATCCTCAGGGTGCTACATTCCCCCCTGGTAAATCACAGCACGTCCTCGGGCTGTAAGACATAAACACCAAACATACATTTTTTTTTCATAAACATATAAAACAACATATATTAGCAAATAAAACATTCTCGTCGCCTCTGGCTCCTCCTCCGGTCACTGTGCAACGTGTGACCGGGTACAGTGCGACAGTCTTTGGAAAACTGGTTTTCCTATAAAACCAGTAGGGGGCGCTTTAGGAAGCGCAACTATATGCAGGGGAAGTTGGCCGCTCTCAGTCCTCGGCCAGGTAAAGGGAAGGGAATGGCTGCTCACAGTCCTCAGCCTGGTATGGATACGGAATAACGGGTAAATAGTTCACTCATGCTGGTCCCAACGGGGACTATATATATGTAGCAACAGTTTCTTTATACCCCGGTCGGGTAACTATTTACATCTACTGCTCTGCCGCACTCAACGGCGTCTTCCTCCTGCTCTTTGCTTGTAGCTGGTTGTAACTTCAGACCCGTCCGGGTCCTCTTGCTCCTCCTCCTCGCACCGCAACTCCTCCTCCGTCAGGCGGTGTACGTGGAGGGCGTAAGGTCCTTTGGCACACTTGTGCCGGGTAAAGGTGACCTCGTCTCCGATGTAGAGGTCACGACCTCTGTGACCCTCCGGCAGATGGGATTCAACGTCTCTGCGCGTTACAAAAACGTCACCGAAGGTGTTGCGGTCTCGGATGAAGCCCCACCCATGCTGCTGGTTGAACTTGATCACTGTCCCGATGGTGCGGGGACAATGCGCTGCACGGGGGTCCCTCCTGGTCCGGCTCTTCTGCTCGGCACTCCGTACTTGGGCCTGTTGCTCTCGGACCCGCCTCTCTTCCCGCTCCCTTGCGAACTCCGCGAGCTGCTGACGGCAGCACTCAGCGCGCTCTGCCGCAGCTGCCCGGGTTTCTCCGGTGAACCCCATTAGATCTTCTCCCGTGGGATCCCACGCAAATTGGGCTTCTTCCAGAGGAGGCGAGACCCGTGCCACGGGCTTCGGAGCCGGAATCAGGGGCTCACACAAGGGCCCTAGTCTCTGCTGCCGTTCCAGCTCATGGAATTCTTCGGGCCAGATGAAGGGCCGCCCGTCCGGCCATGTGAGCTGGCTGAACAAGTCCTCCCCCAGGTGTGGCACCCTTGGTTTTACGGGCGCGGGCGCGGTGGTGGTGGCGCCCGGGTTGCCCAGGCCTTGCGGCCAGGCCTGGGGCACCTGGAAGGTGAAGGGCACCGTTAGGACGGCGGCGCCCTGGGCTACCTGGCCTTGCGGCCAGGCCGGAGGCTCCGCGGAGGTAGGGGGCGCTGTTGGTGATGCGGCGCCCGGGGGTACTAGGCCTTGCGACCAGGCTGGTGGTATTTCCTGCTTTGTCACGCTCCGGGTCGAGGCGCGTGACGTCACAGGGGTCGCTGCGGCGGCTTCCGGTCGGGGCTTAGTCCATAGCGGTGACATGGCGGCTACGGGCACAGCAGGGGGACTTTCGGGCTCTGCGACGGGGAGCTGGGGCAGGTGGGCGGTTTCCCGGCTTGGGGTATAGGCGTCCCCTTTACCTGCCTCCATGCGTTCGGCTCCCTTCTCGGCGCCGTCTCCGGCCTTGGGTCCTCCCGCGCCATCCTCAGAGGCGGTCTGTCTCCTCATCTTGGCTGGCGTGCTCCGGGTCTTGATTTGCTGGGCCATCTCTCGGCTCCACTCCGCCAATGTCTCTCGCTGTACCCGGGCCATCCTCCGTGCGAGGCCCTCCAGGGCAGTCTGTGCACACTCCCGGTCTCGGGGGAGCTGTGCAAGGACCTCCACTAGGCCTAGTGGGGTCGTGGTTTCCAGCAGGCTCCTGACCAACGGGTCGGTGCTGCTCTGCTCTCCTTCCTCGGTCTCTAGCAGACTCCTGGCCAGCGGGCCGGTGCTGTTCTGCTTTCTCTCCATCTCCGGGCAAGCTCCTCCGCCACTCCTCTCCAAGCTTCTTGCCTCCGGGTGCGCTTGCTCCAGACTCCTCGTTAGACTTCTTGTCTCCGGGTGCGCTCGCTCCAGACTGCTCCAGGCGGCACCCATCTTTGCTCTTTTCTTTCGTCTCCTCCCACTTCGAGGGCGGTCCCGGGGCAACTCGGTGACTGTCAGCTCCAGGGGTAGTTCTTTCACGCTGACAGACACCTCCAGCATCACAGTCTCTGTTGGTGGGGGCGGTTTCCACTTTTGGCGCCATTTTCTGTCCTGGCCCACGATGGGAGGCGGCCTCTTGCCCTCCTTTGGCACGCCCATAATGGCGTCCGCTGCTCTTCCAAGGCGGGAAATCTTCGGATTTGGCGGGAAGCGTCGCCCAGTGGCGGGAAACTCTGCAGATGGCGGGAACAAGCTGGAAATGGCGGACAATCGGCGGGAAACGACCTGTGATGGGGTCCGATGGCGTGGACCCTCCGGAACCGGCGTGAGACTTCTTTCTGAGGTAAACTTGCACTTTTCTTCAGGCACGCAGTACCCGGTTGTTGCGGGCACGTTATCCTGCCGACTACGCCAAAGTTGACGCGCCCCCTGTGCCATATTCTTTAGGGGGAATATCCGGAGCCGGATCAGATGGGAGTTGTAGTCTTCCGAGTGGCTGTGACCCGGTCCGTGCCCAGGGTGTCAAACTCAGTTGTATGTGGCAGTCCTACAGATGTTAATAAGTTCTTAATGTCGACTACGCCACCCGTTGTATTGCGGTCACTATGGCCGCCGCTGCAGCAGGGTCCGCTGAGGCTGATGGTGTAGGTGCAGCTTTTGATGGTATAACCCCCAACGGGTGGGGTATAGCCTCAGGGGGTCAGGTGCAGAGGATGGGGGTTGTGGTGGTGCAGCATAGATGTCAAGGAAGACAGAGTCGGGTTATGCAGTTAAGGGTATTTAATCACTGCTGATGTTCCGGTCACTCCAGCTTCAAGTGACCTCCCGAGCCGTGCTGCATCCACCAGGTCCTGGATCCAGCCAACCCCCAAGCGAGTCCGGAGCGTGACCCTGAGCTCTCCTTCTGTCCTTTCTCTGGCCGTCCCCACTAGGGATCCACCCAGGTCCAGCTCCCTCGGGCCTTCTGTTGGGAGACCCTTGGCCTTGGGTTCCCTGACCCTCCACGTGGTATGCCTTCGGGGTGGATGTGGTGGGTGGCCGTGGCAGACACTGCCCACGGCCTCCGGTCTCTGGCTAGGGTGTGCTTTTGCCCCCACCAGCTTGGGATCCGGTACCCTAATGCCAACTCTTCACCCGCTGATGGACTTTGGGTTCTCAGAGTTCCTTTTCTGTTTCCCCCTCTGGGTCTCTCTTTCTTCTCCTCTCTCACTCTGGCTCAGGCTTCTCTGCTCTGCTCTTCTGCTCTCCAACAGACTCTTTGCAAAAGGCTGACTCATTCCTCCTCTACAGCAGACTGACCCTCTTCTTAGTTGGTGCCCACCTTATATACACCCTCTATGTGTGAGCTCAGGTGACCAGCACCCAATGAGCTCCTATCTTTACCCAGGCTGCTCCCCCTATCTGCCCCTACACTACTTGGGATGTACCACCCCCCCTCCCACTCCAGCCAGGAACAGACTCGATCGTACCTGCACATTTCTAAGTGGGAGTACCGTTGGTCTGTTCCCCGGAAATGGGATGTGTGTAGTGCATGCAGCCTACCGAGCTCAGATCCACACTCCATCCTTACCCGGGAGTGGAATATCACACCTCTGGGTTGAGGTGCAATACCCCTGTAGCAGCCGAATCCTCAGGGTGCTACATAATGACCCCACATAGCCTTCCATATAGTATAATGCGCCCCTCATAATCCTTCATATAGTATAATGCACTTCCCATGGTGCTCCATAGAATATAATGCACTCGCCATGGTCCTCCATATAGTATAATGCACACCCATGGTCCTCCATACAATATAATGCACCTCCCATGGTCCGCCATACAATATAATGCAACCCCTATGGTCCTCCATACAATATAGTGCATCCCCCCATGGTCCTCCATACAATATAATGCACCCCCATGGTCATCCATACAATATAATGCATCCCCCATGGTCCTCCGTGCAGTATAATGCACCCTCCATGGTCCTCCATACAATTTAATGTACCTCCCATGGTCCTCCATACAATATAATGCAACCCCTATGGTCCTAAATACAATATAATGCACCCCCATGGTCTTCCGTATAATATAATGCACCCCCCATGGTCCTTCATACAATATAATGCACCCCTCATGGTCCCACATACAGTATAATGCCCCCTCCATGTTCCTCCATACAATATAATGCACCCTCTATGGTCCTCCATACAGTGTAATGCACCCCTCATGGTCCTCCATACAATATAATGCACCTCCCATGGTCCTCTATACAATATAATACAATCCCTATGGTCCTCCATACAATATAATGCACCCCCATGGTCTTCCATACAATATAATTCACCCCCCATGGTCTTTCATACAATATAATGCACCCCTCATTGTCCTCCATACAGTGTAATGCACCCCTCATGGTCCTCCATACAGTATAATGCACCTCCCATGGTCCTCCATACAATATAATGCAATCCCTATGGTCCTCCATACAATATAATGCACCCCATGGTCTTCCATACAATATAATTCACCCCCATGGTCTTCCATACAATATAATGCACTCCTCATGATCTTCCATATAATATAATGCACCCCTCATGGTCCTCCATACAGTATAATGCACCCTCCATGGTCCTCCATATAGTGTAATGCACCCCTCATGGTCCTCCATACAATATAATGCACCTCCCATGGTCCTCCATACAATATACTGCAATCCCTATGGTCCTACATACAATATAATGCTCCCCCCATGGTCATCCATACAATATAATGCATCCCCAATGGTCCTCTATGCAGTATAATGCACCCTCCATGGTCCTCCATACAATATAATGTACCTCCCATGGTCCTCCATACAATATAATGCAACCCCTATGGTCCTAAATACAATATAATGCACCTCCATGGTCTTCCGTATAATATAATGCACCCCCATGGTCCTTCATACAATATAATGCACCCCTCATGGTCCTACATACATTATAATGCACCCTCCATGTTCCTCCATACAATATAATGCACCCTCCATGGTCCTCCATACAGTGTAATGCACCCCTCATGGTCCTCCATACAATGTAATGCACCTCCCATGGTCCTCCATACAATATAATGCAATCCCTATGGTCCTCCATACAATATAATGCACCCCCATGGTCTTCCATACAATATAATTCACACCCCATGGTCTTCCATACAATATAATGCACTCCTCATGATCTTCCATACAATATAATGCACCCCTCATGGTCCTCCATACAGTATAATGCACCCTCCATGGTCCTCCATACAGTGTAATGCACCCCTCATGGTCCTCCATACAATATAATGCACCTCCCATGGTCCTCCATACAATATAATGCAATCCCTATGGTCCTTCATACAATATAATGCACCCCCATGGTCTTCCATACAATATAATTCACCCCCCATGGTCTTCCATACAATATAATGCACTCCTCATGATCTTCCATACAATATAATGCACCCCTCATGGTCCTCCATACAGTATAATGCACCCTCCATGGTCCTCCATACAGTGTAATGCACCCCTCATGGTCCTCCATACAATATAATGCACCCCCCATGGTCCTTCATACAATATAATGCACCCCCCATGGTCCTCCATACAATATAATGCACCCCCATGGTCCTCCATACAATATAATGCACCCCCCATGATCCTCCATACAATATAATGCACCCCCCTTGATCCTCTATACAATATAATGCACCCCCCATGGTCCTACATACAATATAACGCACCCCCCATGGTCCTCCATACAGTATAATGCACCCCCCATGATCCTCCATACTCTTTTGTCACTGATTTCAAAAAATAAACACAGTACTCACCTCTCCTTATTCCTTGTTCCACCAGATGTTCTGATCTGCTTAGCCTTTGGTGTGAAGTGCTGCACATATCAGAACAGTGGGTGCCCTGTAATGACGTCATCGATGTCGCTGCTCTGACACGTCAGACGTCGAGGAAGACTGATGGGGGTGGAAGCGTCTGCTGACACCCCCTCCTCCATCCTCATTGCTCGCGTTGACTGCTAGAGCCCCCCTCTGGTCGTCAGCACAAGCAATGATGATGAAGGAGTAAGCATCAGCAGACGCTTCCGCCCCATCATTGTGTGTGGGCAGTGTGGGCGCAGATAGGCGGAGGGGGGGCCCGGTGTCAGTGCCGGTTCACGGGCCCCATAGCAGTGGCGTGGCCTGCTGTCTTATAGGTAGGTGGGTGAGGATATAAAAGACAGATGTATTGCAGCCATATTGTTATGCTGTTTACCTGTAGCATATACTGCTGATTGATCCCCTAGAGACAAGGCTGAGACAGACCTGATACGACCAGGCTAGTAGTGAAGGACACTCGAACTTGAATTTTTCTGTAATTCAGTAGCCTGCATAATAATAGATCACCAAGTATACTGCTCTCTATACATGCAAGAACCATGAGATAAGGATTATTGGCCATGTTTCCTCTATCTAGCGTTTGCATTCTTGCTTTGTTAGAAAATCTGGTCTCGAAGGGCATGTTGACATCAAGTTTTTTGAGGAGTCTGAAAAATTGCTCAAAAAACGCTTAAAAGACTCTTCCTATCCAGTCTTTTAAGCATATTTTTCAATTTCAGGATTCGAAACAAAACACAATGTGGGCAAAAAAAGAAAAAGTGTACCGTATGTTAGTTATTTCCAGATGAAAAACATTCAAAACTAGACACCATCCAATGAAAAGGTTACAAGAAAACGCTCCAGAAAAAAATCTCTTCCGAAAATGAAAAAAAAAATCCTACAAAAACTTCCCAGACAAGGAACATTTCCTGCTGCGGTTTCCACTAGAAATATCATCACTTCCCCGCATGTTTACCACCGGGAGCTTGGCACAGCTACAACCGAGCTCCTGTGGTAACAGTCAGGGACAATGGCCGCACTGCCCCAGGCTGATTAACTCTCTTGTGTTGTAGACAAGTATTTCACATTTTGACTCATCGGTGCTGAGCACCTGCTGCCATTTTTCTGCAGCCCGTCACTATGCTTTCATGCATTGTTAAGTCTCTTGACCTTGTTTCCGTGTCGAATGCGTTCGTTTTTGCTTTCAATTCGTCCATAAGGATCAGTTCTGGCCAGACTTCTCCGAACAGTACAGTCATGGCCAAAAGTTTTGAGAATGACACCAAAATTATATTTTCACATGATCTGCTGGCCTCTGGTTTTTATCTGTGTTTGTCTGATGTTTATATCACATACAGAAATATAATTGCAATCATATTATGAGTACCAATAGGTTATATTGACAGTTAGAATGAGTTAATGCAGCAAGTCAATATTTGCAGTGTTGCGCTTTCTTCTTCAAGACCTCTGTAATTCTCCCTGGCATGCTATCAATCAACTTTTGGACCAAATCCTGACTGATAGCAGTCCATTCTTGCATAATCAATGCTTGCATTTTGCCAGAATTTGTTGGTTTTTGTTTGTCCACCCGTCTCTTGATGATTGACCACAAGTTCGCAATGGGATTAAGATCTGGGGAGTTTCCAGGCCATGGACCCAAAATCTCTATGTTTTGTTCCATGAGCCATTTAGTTATCACCTTTGCTTTATGGCAAGGTGCTCCATCATGATGGAAAAGGCATTGTTGGGCGCCAAACTGCTCTTGGACGGTTGGGAGAAGTTGCTCTTGGAGGACATTCTGGTACCATTCTTTATTCATGGCTGTGTTTTTAGCCAAGACTGTGAGTGAGCCCATTCCCTTGGCTGAGAAGCAACCCCACACATGAATGGTTTCAGGATGCTTTACAGTTGGCATGAGACAAGACTGGTGGTAGCGCTCACCTCTTCTTCTCCGAATAAGCTGTTTTCCAGATGTCCCAAACAATCGAAAAGGGGATTCATCAGAGAAAATGACTTTGCCCCAGTCCTCAGCAGTCCACTCCCTGTACCTTTTGCAGAATATCAGTCAGTCCCTGATGTTTTTTCTGGAGAGAAGTGGCTTCTTTGCTGTCCTCCTTGAAACCAGCCCTTGCTCAAAGAGTCTCCGCCTCACAGTGCGTGCAGAAGCACTCACACCAGCCTGCTGCCATTCCTGAGCAAGCTCGGCACTGCTGGTAGTCCAATCCCGCAGCTGAAACAGTTTAAAGATACGGTCTTGGCGCTTGCTGGTCTTTCTTGGGCGCCCTGGAGCCTTTTTGACAACAATGGAAGCTCTCTCCTTGAAGTTCTTGATGATGCGATAGATTGTTGACTGAGGTGCAATCTTTGTAGCTGCGATACTCTTCCCTGTTAGGCCATTTTTGTGCAGTGCAATGATGGCTGCACGTGTTTCTTTAGAGATAACCATGGTTAACTGAAGAGAAACAATGATACCAAGAACCAGCCTCCTTTTAAAGTGTCCAGTGATGTCATTCTTACTTAATCATGACTGATTGATCGCCAGCCCTGTCCTCATCAACACCCACACCTGTGTTAATGGATCAATCACTAAAACGATGTTAGCTGCTCCTTTTAAGGCAGGACTGCAATGATGTGGAAATGTGTTTTGGGGGTTAAAATTCATTTTCTGGGCAAATATTGAATTTGCAAGTACATTAATTGCTGTTAAGCTGATCACTCTTTGACATTCAGGAGTATATGCAAATTGCCATTACAAAAAATGAAGCAGTAAACTTTGGAAAAATTACTATTTGTCTCATTCTCAATACTTTTGGCCATGACTGTACATGGGGGTAGCTGAGTCCCACTGGTTGCTGCCAGTTCTGAGCTGATGGCACTGCTGGACATCTTCTGATTTCAAGTGGAAGTAAGCATGATGTGTCTTTCATCTGCTGTACTAAGTTTCCATGGCCGATCACTGCGTCTATGATCTCCAACTTTGCCCTTTTCTTGGAGTTCTCAATGATGAGAAATATAGGTAACTAATTATCCATGAAGAAGAACAAGAAGTCCTGGAAGTGATGATCCGGACCCCACAGAACCCTGATCTTACATCACCCAGTCTGTTTAGGATTACATGAAGAGAGAGAAGCATTTGCACAAACGACATCTTCAGAAGATCTGTGGTTACTTCTCCAGGATGTTTGGAACAACCTCCTGCCGAGTTCTGTAAAAAACTATATACAATTATAGTTAGAAGAATTGATGCTTTGAAGCTCTTATTGAAGGCAAGAGGCAGTCAAACCAAATGTTGATGTGATTTAGATTTCTCTTTTGCTCATTAACTTTGCATTTGTTTGCTAAAAATATAAATTATTCCCTCTTCTATTTTTTAAAGCATTCTTACTTTGCAGCATTTTTTCAACACCTGTCACAAATTATACAGTAATATATATATAAAGAAATCTCTGTGTGTCTCAATATCTCACCCATGTTCCCCATTCTTCTACTTACTTTTCTGTGTGTTGATGTAAGACAAGTGTCTGCAGCAGGAGCCTCCCCCCTCTGCCCTGTTTGTAGTAGGACAAAATATCATACCATCTCCTTGTCCAAGGGTCAGGGCTTCAGCAGCCAAAGATGGAACTGATTGACAAGAGATTGATGCTTGTGTTCTCTGCAGGATTTCTACAAGACAGTTTCATGATCAGGCCGGAAATGCTGCAGACTAACAAGCGGAGAAGACAATTATTTTCTTATTTTATTTGAACATTTATTTTTAGGATTAGTGTTAATTTAAAGCAAAGCTATCAGCAGAAAATGACTGATTGTATGTTTCAGAGGTTTGTGTTACATTATTTTTGTTTAAATTGTTGGCATTTTTTTTTTCATATGATGATCTTTAATACAAAAGAAAAAAAATCACAATGGCCACTTGGGCTTTTTTTAGACTCATACTTTCTGTCTTTTCAGGAAGAGTTTTCAGCAGGCTCCTTATCAGCAGAGGCAGGATTGCAATGAGAGGTAACATCTCTGAAACACAGCTGATAACACAGGATCCAGCAATCAAAATAGCTAATGTTACAGCTTTCCCTGCTCCCTCTTCCTTCACAATGACCTTTGCATATGCTCATTAGATGCTTTAATATAAAAGATAGGATCTTTTCATTGTGGTTAATGTACATGTGTTGTTTCCTGAAACAACAGGAAGTTAAAGTAAAAAAAAAGCCCAAGTGGTCGGTTTGAAAATTGCAAGACTTGTGGTTTTTATTTATAGTACACACTGTGATATGGAAAAAAATTGCCCCCAAACAATAAGTTTAACACAAAAACCCGATTTAAACAATAGTTTATTTTCTGATAGCTTCACTTTAAGTAAAAGAAGTTGAGTATTAATACCAGACAGTTTCAATACTCAGCCTATATGGGAGAGAAATGATTGCAAATAGTCTGACATTCAAGCAGGCTCGGACTAGCCCACCAGGAAATCGGTGAATCCTCCGGTGGGCCCTGATGCAGGGCCAGCTCTGACTGCGTTAGAAGGCTCCTCCCCCACATACCCTAGCAAAGGGATGCACTGCCCGGCTAATGGCATTCATAGCAGCAGGCTCCCTCCTTCCCCTGCTGTGCTGGCGCTAGGTGTTGGAGTCAGACTAACATCTGTGCAGGAGAGGTGTCACTGACAGTAACAGCTCTCCGGAATCAGTGTCATTCTGACTGGACACATAGCAGGAGCACCGCAGGGGAGGGAGGGAGCCTGCTGCTATGGGAGCAGATTAGCTGGGCAGCGGAGCAGAGGAGCAATCTGACCAGCTTCCATAGCCTCGCCCCTCCCCCACAGCACGGGTACGGCGGGGGAGGTGACTACCACAGCAGTCTGAGCGCCATCACCCCTCTCTTGCAGAAGGAGTTTGATGAGGCTAGGCTGTCATTGGTGCGGTGCCACTGCCCAGCATGCAGCAGCTGCCCGGACTTCCTCCATCTTCTGCAGCTAATGCCATCAGACTCTTTCCTGGATCTCAGAAGACTGTGAGTGGCAGCAGTTTTCATTTTTAAATATTATTTCATATGAAATTGATATGTGTGTAATATGACAGTATATATACAAGTGCATCTCACAAAATTAGAATATCATCAAAAAGTAAATTTATTTCTGTTCTTCAATACAAAAAGTGAAACTCATCTATTATATAGAGTCATTACAAACAGAGTGATCTATTTCAAGTGTTTATTTCTGTTAATGTTGATGATTATGGCTTACAGCCAATGAAAACACAAAAGTCATTATCTCAGTAAATGAGAATAATTAACAAAAACCACCTGCAAAGGCTTCCTAAGCATTTAAAAAGATTCCTTAGTCTGTTTCAGTAGGCTCCACAATCTTGGGGAAGACTGATGACAGATGTCCGGAGGGCAGTCGTGTCTGCGTATTGTACCATACGTATTATATCTGTGCACCATGTCTGCGTACCATGTGCGCGTGCATGTCTGCGTATCCTGTGCGCGTGCATGTCTGCGTATCCTGTGCGTGCGCATGTCTGCGTACCCTGTGCGTGCGCATGTCTGCATACCCTGTGCATACGCATGTCTGCGTACCGTGTGTGCGCGTGCGCATGTCTGCATATCGTGTGTGTGTGCATATCTGCGTACCGCGTGTGTGCGTGCGCATGTCTGCGTACTGCGTGTGTGCGTGCGCATGTCTGCGTACTGTGTGTGTACGTGCGCATGTCTGCTTACCATGAGTGTGTGCGCATGTCTGCGTACTGTGTGTGTGTGTGCATGTCTGCCTACTGTGCGTGTGCATGTCTGCTTCCTGTGCGTGCATGTCTGCCTCCTGTGTGTGTGTGCATGTTTGCATATGTGAAGGATGAGGGGACAGGCTGGGCCCTGTGTTGTATACCTATATTTCTCCTCTGTATCTGTGCATCAATGGTGGTATGTGTTAAAGGGGCCCACTGAGACTCTTTCGCCCAAAGACCACAAAAACCTGGAGCCAGCCCCGGATATAGGCTATAAATAGAGGAAGGAGACTTGACTATATATGCTATATGTGGGGGAGGGGGACTTGACTATATATGCTATATGCTATATGTGGGAGAGGGGAACTTGGCTATATATGTAATATGTGGGGGAGGAGGACATGCCGGGTCAGAATGGCTCACCAGAGGCATACTAACCGCTCTGTTACTTACAAATAGTGAGCCGCAGTCTGATACACTCACTGCTGTCCTGGGTTGTCTAACTCTGGGAGGAGCTGCAAGCAGGACATTCTCCCAGCCTCTACGTCACTACTCCTTGCAGCTCCTCCCAGAGTTAGACAACCCAGGAGAGCATTGCACGCGTCACTGACGGCATTGAAGACACTCTCGCCTGCTGTAGACTGCGGCTCACTATTTGTAAGTAACAAAGTGTTGTTGCGCCCTGATTACTTTTTATGTCACCGCTCTTCCCTGCGTTGAACAAGCAGGGCAGCCAATCAATGTGAGCTTTCATTGTGTCCTCTTCTCCCCGGCTGTACAGCAAAGCTCAGATAATGAGCTGTGCTGTCATCCATAACACGCGCTCCTCTTCCCCACAATGTAAGCAGCAAAGGGAGTTATAGGACTCCCTACTACAGCTGCAATGATTGAAGGAGGGTTCCCTGAAGCCTAGCAGTGAGTAAGCCCTGACTGACTGAGCCCCGTCTTCCTGCATTACCCCTGACTGACTGAGCATTTTCTCCCTGTATCACCCCTGAATGACTGCACCCATTCCCTGTGTATCATCTTTGACTGACTGTGCCCCCTCCCCCTGTATCGCTCCTGACTGACTGTGCCCCCTCCTCTTGTATCGCTCCTGAATTACTGAGCCCCATCTCCTTATATCACCCCTGACTGACTGAGCCCCCTCTCCCTGTATCACCCCTGACTTACTGAGCCCTCACCCTCTGTATCACCCCTGACTGACTGAGCCCCCCCTCGCTGTATCACCCCTGATTGACTGCGCCCCCTCCCCCTCTTTCACCGCTGACTGACTGCACCCCCTACCCCTATATCACCCCTCACTGAGCCCCCTCTCCCTGTATCACTCAGTTTTCTTCTTCCACTACTAACAAAATGAGGCCCATCATAAAAAGTTATGGCCTTATAGGTGGCAGAAAGATTTCCGTAAAAAGTGTACAAGGAATGTGAGGGAAAGCTATTTTGCTCTCACTCCAGTGTCATACATAATTGATTTAGGACCCCCACCACTATTAGTGGCTCTATTCACATAATGTATTTGCTGCTTAATTTCTACAATGGAATTCCCACAGCAAATGAACAGTGGTAATATCCACCCAGATATTGTGCAGATATTGCTGCTTTTACTACTACGCAATGATGCACCTTTACCATTGACCTGTTCCTTTGTATTGCAAAGGATGAAATCGAAGGTGAATATCCACAGCATAAATTGACACGTGATGTCAAATCCGCAGCTCCGGTCAATTCACGCCGTGGATTTTCTCAGCGTATGGATGAGATGTCATAAAATCCCTTTCACTCCGCTGGTGCAATAAAACTTTGGTTTAGCGGTTAGTAAACACCAGGGTACATTTATCATTGAGTTTGCACCAAAAATGTGACGCAAGCTCTTTCTATAACATTAAGTGTACTATCTTATATTATACGCTGATATTAGCGTGCTTTACCATACAATTGGTGGTCTTGTATTTACAGTTGTGCTCAAAAGTTTACATACCCCAGCAGAATTTTTCCTTTCTTGGTCTTGTTTCAGAGAATATGAATGATAACAAAAAACGTTTTCTCCACTCATGGTTATTGGTTGGGTGAAGCCATTTATTGTCAAACTACTGTGTTTTCTCTTTTTAAATCTTAATGACAACCAAAAACATCCAAATGACCCTGACCAAAAGTTCACATACCCTGGTGATTTTGGCCTGATAGCATGCACAGAATTTGACACAAATGGGTTTGAATGGCTACTAAAGGTAACATCCTCACCTGTGACCTGTTTGCTTGTAATCAGTATGTGTGCATAAAAGCTGAGTGAGTTTCTGGGATCCAGACAGACTCTTGCATCTTTCATCCAGCCTCTGATTTCTGGATTGTGAGTCATGGGGAAGGCAAAAGAATTGTAAACGGATCTACGGGAAAAGGTAGTTGAACTGTATAACACAGGTGTAACGGGTCTGGGAGGTGGAACCTCTGTGCAACTATACAAGGGGGCAGTCCATGTAAGGAAGCGGGTGGCTCCCAGGGAAGACGGGCAGGTAGTCACGACAAGTGACAGGGACAGTCTCTGGGTAGAGGACGGGTACTCACGGCAAGTGACAGGGACAGTCTCTGGGTAGAGGACGGGTACTCACGGCAAGTGACAGGGACAGTCTCTGGGTAGAAGGACAGCAGGCAGGTGGCTGGTGAGCGCTCCCAGGTGAGCGGGCGAGAGTCTCTGGACGGGCAGGTGGTCACGGCAAGTGACGGCAGAGCCTCCAGGTAGGCTAGCAGACAGGTAGCAGGTGAGCGCTCCCAGGTGAGCAGGCAAGAGTCTCTGGACAGGCAAGTGGTCACGGCAAGTGACGGCAGAGCCTCCAGGTAGGCTAGCAGACAGGTAGCAGGTGAGCGCTCCCAGGTGAGCAGGCAAGAGTCTCTGGACAGGCAGGTGGTCACGGCAAGTGACGGCAGAGCCTCCAGGTAGGCTAGCAGACAGGTAGCAGATGAGCGCTCCCAGGTGAGCAGGCGAGAGTCTCTGGACAGGCAGGTGGTCACGGCAAGTGACGGCGGAGCCTCCAGGTAGGCTAGCAGGCAGGTAGCAGATGAGCGCTCCCAGGTGAGCGAGCAGGCTGGTCCATAGACAGACTGACAGGTGTAGGAAAGCAGACCGTCGGACCGCAGGCTTGCAAGCAGGTAAACGGATATCAGGCAGGTATCAAGCAGGAATCAGGCAGGTAACTGGTAGGTAACAGGCAGGAATCCGGCAGGTGACTGGCAGGTAACAAGCAGGAATCTGGCAGGTGACTGGCTGGTAACTGGTAACGGGACCTGAGGGCTGAAGCAGAGTGAAGGCTTTGCAACAACATTGCTCGGGCACCTCCATTTTGGAGGAGGTGCCTTAAATATGGGAGGTCCTCCGGCAATTGGCCGGGGACTTCTTAGGACGGCGCGCGCGGTCCCTTTAAGAGAGGGGGAGCGCGCGCGCGCGCGCCCTAAGCACACTGCCGGGGAAGGAGCGCGTGCCGGAAGCAGCGGGGAGAGAAGCGCTGGAGGACGCCGCGCCAGGAGCGGGGAGGTGAGAGGAACGGCGTCTCTGCCTAGTACGGGGCAGAGACGCCGATGCTACAGTACCCCCCCCTTTAGGCCCCCTCTTTTTTTGGCCAGAAAGAAATTTTTCAAGGAGAAGCGGGGCGTTGATGTTCTCCCTGGGTTCCCAAGTTCTCTCCTCAGGACCAAACCCCCTCCAATCTACCAGAAAAAAGGTCTTTCCTCTTACCCTCTTGGAGGCCAGAATACTCTCTACCTCAAAGACGTCATCAGCGGAAAACGGAGCAGGAGGGGCACCTGGATTATTGGAAAAAGAGTTAAAGACAACGGGTTTGAGGAGAGATACGTGGAAGGAGTTGGGAATCCGTAGGGTGGCCGGGAGTTTTAATTTGTAGGCCACAGGGTTAATTTGCCTGAGGACTTCGAAGGTACCGATGAATCGAGGGCCCAACTTGAAGGAGGGTACTTTGAGCCGCACATGTTTGGACGAGAGCCAAACCTTGTCTTCCGGACGGAATTGAGGCGGATCCAGACGTCTCTTATCAGCATATCTCTTCATCCGCTCAGAGGACAGAAGAAGAGCGGACCTGGTACTCTCCCAAATAGTAGAAAATTCGCTGACAAGAGACTCCGCAGCAGGGTTGTCCACAGAAACGGAGACAGGGAGCGGAATCCGGAGGTGCTGGCCATAGACAATAAAGAACGGGGACTTGGAAGAGGATTCGCTCTCGTGGTTATTATAAGAGAACTCGGCCCAAGGAAGGAGGTCCACCCAATCAGAATGGTGGGCATTAACAAAGTGCCGGAGATAGCTGGTAAGGATCTGATTGATCCGCTCCACTTGACCATTGGACTGAGGGTGGTAAGCGGACGTCCAGCAGTTTACATGTGGCTCTCCAGAAGCGTGAGGTAAACTGAACCCCTCGATCCGACACGATGTGGAGGGGTAGGCCATGGAGACGGAAGATATGGCGAATAAAGTCCTTAGCCAGCTCAGGTGCAGACGGAAGACCAGGCAGGGGAATGAAGTGGGCCATTTTAGAGAAGCGGTCCGCGACCACCCAAATGACAGTACACCCGGCAGAGACAGGAAGATCGGTAATGAAGTCCATAGCGATGTGTTGCCACGGAGCAACAGGTATGGGAAGCGGCAGGAGATGACCAGCTGGTAAGTGTCTGGGAATTTTGTTGCGGCCACAAGATGAACAGGTAGAGACGAAGTCTACCACATCCTTACGCAGGGTAGACCACCAGTAATGCCGGGAAATGAGTAGGAAGGTCTTCTTTTGGCCGGCATGGCCAGCTAGTTTAGAAGAATGACCCCAGCGAAGAACCCTCTCACGGTCTGGAGGCGCCACGAACGTCTTGCCGGGTGGAAGACGAGTCAAATCCAAGGGGGCCACATTCATCACCTTGGAGGGGTCGATAATGTGCATAGGCTCCTCCTCTTGGTCGGAGGACAGGAAGGATCGGGACAAGGCATCAGCTTTGACATTTTTGTCCGCCGGGCGGAAATGAAGGATGGAATCGAAGCGGGCAAAGAACAAAGACCACCGGGCTTGACGTGGATTAAGTCTCTGGGCATTTTGGAGATATGCCAGGTTCTTGTGATCCATATAGATGATCACCGGGTATAGAGCCCCTTCAAGCAGGTAACGCCACTCCTCCAGCGCCAATTTAACGGCAAGCAGTTCTCGGTCTCCAATGGAGTAATTGCGCTCAGAGGAGGAGAAGATTTTAGAGAAAAAGCCGCAGGTTACCATTCTCCCGGAGGAAGACTTCTGGGTGAGCACTGCTCCGGCTCCAGAGGAGGAGGCATCAACCTCCAGGTAGAACTGTTTGTTGCAGTCCGGACGGTGCAGCACAGGGGCAGAGGAGAAGGCTTGTTTCAGGGAAAGGAAGGCCTCCTCAGCTTCGGATGACCATACCTTGGGATTTGCTCCCTTACGGGTGAGCGCAGATATGGGCGCAGTCCGTGACGAGAAGTGAGGAATGAAGAGACGATATTAATTAGCGAAGCCCAGGAATCGCTGTATCGCCTTCAAGCCCTCCAGACGGGGCCACTTTAGGACAGCAGAGAGCTTCTCGGGATCCATTCGCAAGCCTGTCTGGGAGATAACATAGCCCAAGAAAGGAAGAGAGGTCTGCTCAAAAAGGCACTTCTCGTATTTAGCATAGAGGTGGTTCTGCCTGAGCCTAAGCAGGACCTGACGAACATCCCTCCGGTGTGTGGGAAGATCCGGAGAGAAGACCAAGATGTCGTCCAGGTATACCACCACGCAGGAGTAAAGAAGGTCACGGAAGATGTCGTTGACCAGTTCTTGGAAGACGGCGGGAGCATTGCAGAGACCGAAGGGCATCACACGGTACTCATAGTGTCCGTCCCGGGTATTAAATGCTGTTTTCCACTCGTCTCCCTGACGGATACGGACCAGGTTATAAGCTCCACGTAGATCCAGCTTGGAGAAGATCCTGGCGCCTTTAAGACGATCAAATAACTCAGAGATGAGCGGAAGGGGGTATTTATTTTTAACCGTGATCTGATTGAGTCCTCTATAGTCAATACAGGGGCGTAGCGAGCCGTCTTTCTTTTTGACAAAGAAGAATCCGGCTCCAGCCGGGGAGGTAGATTTCCGGATAAATCCCCTAGCCAGATTCTCTTCAATGTACTCAGACATGGCCCGGGTCTCGGCTGCAGACAATGGGTAGATATGCCCACGGGGAGGAGTGGTGCCAGGTACCAGGTCGATCGGGCAGTCATATGGCCTATGGGGTGGCAACGTCTCTGCTTCCTTCTTACCGAAGACGTCCGCATAGGGCCAGTAAGGAGCCGGGAGACCTGGTAAATTAGCTGGAGTAGGCGGAGGGCGAACTGGGCGGACCGGAACCAGGCAGGTCCTATGGCAGTCTGGACCCCATCGGAGTACTTCACCGGATCGCCAGTTCAATACGGGTTCGTGTGTCTGGAGCCAAGGTAGACCTAGCAACAGGGAGTGAGAAAGTCCGGACAACACATGGAATGAGATTTCCTCAGAGTGCAGCATTCCCACCTGCAGGGTAATGGGTTCAGTGACGAGCAGGATGGTCTCCGAGAGAAGTCTTCCATCCACGGAGGCAACTGATAATGGTTCAGCCAGGGACTTGGTGAGAATACGGTATCTCTCTACCAGAGACTGGGAGATGAGGTTTCCAGCAGCTCCAGAATCCAGGTGGGCAAGTTCAAAGTGACGGTTTTCTCCCCAAGCAATAGAGACCGGTAAAGTCAGAGACGGAGAGGGCTTACTTTTGTCTAGGACGACCTCTCCGAGCGGTCCTAGACACTGGCGTTTCCCGGCTTCTCCGGGCAGGAACGGATGAAGTGCTCCATACTGCCACAATAGAAACAGCTTCCCTCGGCTCGGCGAGATTCTTGGCGAGATTTGACCATCTTGGTCTGGTCGATCTGCATAGGTTCAGGCGAGGGCACCCGCGGAGTGACTGATTGAGAGGCAGGTCTCAGGGAAGTAGGAGCAGAGCAAGAAAAGTCTTTCTCCCACGTAGTCTCCTTGGCACGTTCTTGGAACCGGATGCCAATCCGGGTAGCTAGTGACACCAGGTCATCCAGAGTGGTAGGAATGTCCCGACCAGCTAACTCGTCCTTAATCCGACCGGAAAGACCCTCCCAGAAGACAGACACCAGAGCCTCATTTTCCCAGGCAAGCTCAGAAGCGAGGGTGCGGAACCGTATGGCATATTGGCCCACGGTGAGACTCCCTTGGCGGAGACGTAGCAGTGAGGAGGCAGAAGAGGTTTTCCGTCCAGGTTCATCGAAGACTTTCCGGAAAGCAGCGAGGAAAGACGGCAGGTCGGACACCAGGGGATCCCCTCTCTCCCACAGGGGATTTAGCCATGCCAGTGCCTCCCCAGTAAGATGGGACATGATGAAGGCCACCTTGGCTCGGTCGGAGATGAACTGGTATGCCAGTAGCTCAAAGTGCAGGGTGCACTGGTTTATGAAACCCCGAGCTAAAGTAGGTTCGCCGGCAAATCGTGGAGGTGCCAGAAGCCGAGGTCCATAGTCGGGTACCATGAAGGGACTGGATTGCGGTACCGCAGGAATGGGCACGGCTGGACCAGAGGTAGACATAGACAAGTCACACAATGTGCCTAGACGAGAGTTAACGGACCGTAGATAGGACAGTACCACCTCCTGCTGAGTTTTCTGACGTAAGACTTCCTGGTGCAGATCGGAGATCTGGGGGCCACCGGGTTCATGGCCCGAGCAAACTGTAACGGGTCTGGGAGGTGGAACCTCTGTGCAACTATACAAGGGGGCAGTCCATGTAAGGAAGCGGGTGGCTCCCAGGGAAGACAGGCAGGTAGTCACGACAAGTGACAGGGACAGTCTCTGGGTAGAGGACGGGTACTCACGGCAAGTGACAGGGACAGTCTCTGGGTAGAGGACGGGTACTCACGGCAAGTGACAGGGACAGTCTCTGGGTAGAAGGACAGCAGGCAGGTGGCTGGTGAGCGCTCCCAGGTGAGCGGGCGAGAGTCTCTGGACGGGCAGGTGGTCACGGCAAGTGACGGCAGAGCCTCCAGGTAGGCTAGCAGACAGGTAGCAGGTGAGCGCTCCCAGGTGAGCAGGCAAGAGTCTCTGGACAGGCAGGTGGTCACGGCAAGTGACGGCAGAGCCTCCAGGTAGGCTAGCAGACAGGTAGCAGATGAGCGCTCCCAGGTGAGCAGGCGAGAGTCTCTGGACAGGCAGGTGGTCACGGCAAGTGACGGCGGAGCCTCCAGGTAGGCTAGCAGGCAGGTAGCAGATGAGCGCTCCCAGGTGAGCGAGCAGGCTGGTCCATAGACAGACTGACAGGTGTAGGAAAGCAGACCGTCGGACCGCAGGCTTGCAAGCAGGTAAACGGATATCAGGCAGGTATCAAGCAGGAATCAGGCAGGTAACTGGTAGGTAACAGGCAGGAATCCGGCAGGTGACTGGCAGGTAACAAGCAGGAATCTGGCAGGTGACTGGCTGGTAACTGGTAACGGGACCTGAGGGCTGAAGCAGAGTGAAGGCTTTGCAACAACATTGCTCGGGCACCTCCATTTTGGAGGAGGTGCCTTAAATATGGGAGGTCCTCCGGCAATTGGCCGGGGACTTCTTAGGACGGCACGCGCGGTCCCTATAAGAGAGGGGGAGCGCGCGCGCCCTAAGCACACTGCCGGGGAAGGAGCGCGTGCCGGAAGCAGCGGGGAGAGAAGCGCTGGAGGACGCCGCGCCAGGAGCGGGGAGGTGAGAGGGACGGCGTCTCTGCCTAGTACGGGGCAGAGACGCCGATGCTACAACAGGAAAGGGATACAAAAACATACCCAAGGAAATGATAATGCCAGTCAGCAGCGTTCAAACTGTGATTAACAAATGGAAAATCATGGGCTCTGTAAAAACAAAACCACGGTCAGGTAGACCAACAAAAATTTCGGCCACAACTGCCATGAAAATTGTTCGAGATGCAAAGAAAAACCCACAAATAACATCAGCTGAAATTCAGGACTCTCTGAAAACTAGCGGTGTGGCTGTTTCAAGATGCACAATAAGGAGACACTTGAAGAAAAATGGGCTGTATGGTCGAGTCGCCAGAAGAAAGCCATTACTGCGCAAATACCACAAAGTATCTCACCTACAATGTGCCAAACAGCACAGAGACAAGCCTCAAAACTTCTGAAACAAGGTAATTTGGAGTGATGAAACCAAAATCAAACTTTTTGGCCACAACCATAAACGTTACATTTGGAGAGAGGTCAATAAGGCCTATGGTGAAAGTGACTCGCCCCCTGGGCCACGTTTGCGCACGTGTGTGGGGTACCCGGAACCAGGTCTCTGGGGGGGTTGTAGTCTCCATGGCAGCGACCCGGTCCCGTGGCTCAGGGTGGTCAAACCAGTGGCAGTCTATTTGTAAGCTTTAAGTTACTTGTCCGACTACGCCACCCGTGGATTGCGGTCAGTGTGGACCGCCGCTGCAAGGCAGACCGCTGGGGCTGATGGGGTATGCAGCTGAGGTAGTGTGACTCCCCACGGGAAGAGTGCAGCCCCAGGGCAGAGAATGTGGATGATGGGAGTGATGGTGCATGAGCGTCCCAGCACTAGTAGTGCTGGTGCGGCGATGAAGCACAGAGACGTGGGATTGCAGTTCAAGTTCTTTACTCACAGTTCTTTATGTCCCAAGTCATTCCGTGGGCAATGACTGCCCAAGCCGTGCTGCGTCCACCAGGCAGGGGGCTCGGTCGACCCACAGGCAATTCCAGAGTGTGTCACAGGACTCACTTCTACTCCTTCCTCTGGCCGTGCCCCACCAGTGACACTACGTCTGTCCAGCTCCCGCGGGCCTTCTCTTGAGAGGGCTTCGTGCTCACCTCCCTGACCCTATGTGGTGTGCCTTTCTAGTAGGTGTAGTGAGGGGTCGCACCAAGATATGATCGCGACTGCCAGTCCTTGGCTGAGGATTAGTCACCTCCACCAACTTGGGATCCGGTACCCTGTTCTGCCAACCCGTCACCCGCAATCTCCTGGGCCTTTGGGGTTCCTTCTGCCTTCGTGTCTCTGGGCCTCTCTTGGTGTTCTGTTCCTTTCTTCCTTTCCTTTCTGTTCCTGTCTTTTCTGCTGGCTCTGGCCTCACAGGCTAGGCCCGCCTCCGTAGCAGAGCTCCACAGAGGCCCTGCTCTGTCACTTCCTCTCTCAGACTGAACACTGTTCTAAGTTGGTGCCCACCTCTTATACCTCCCTCTCTGTGTATGAGCCCAGGTGACTTGCAACCAATGGGCTCCTACCTATGCCCAGAAACCCAACCCCTATCTGCTCCTACATCACTGGGTTTTCCTCCCCCCTCCCCACTCCAGCCAGGGACAGATTCTGTCGTGCCTGCATTTCTGTCTAATGGGAGCACCGTTGAACTGTCCCTCGGAAATGGGGTGTGTGTGATGCATGCAGCTAAACGAGCCCTGGTCCACACTCCATCCTTACCCGGGAGTGGAATATCACACCTCTGGCAGAGGTGCAATACCCCTGTAGCGACCGAACCCTTGGGGCGCTACATTCCCCCCTGGTAAACCACAGCACGCCCTCGGGCTGGAAAAGAGCAAAGACAATTCAAAAACATGCAATACTTTTTCAAACTTTTCACATAGAAAACGGATGACATTATTTAATTCCCTTTATGGGAAACACTTTCTTCTTTTTCAACATTTTTCTTTCACTAGATATGGTGATTACTACCGGAACTCTTTTGTCATATAAAACACCTTACCAAACATTTGCATTTTTACTTTAGCAGCATATAAAACCTTTTCATTATAAAACATTTTTAGGTAAACATATTCTTGGGTACTGGCCGCGGTGCAACTTGCGACCAGCTGTTCTTTCTTCTTAGGGGAATGGCTGCTCTCAGTCCCCAGCCAGATTAGGGAAAAGGGATGGCTGTTTTCAGTCCCCAGCCAGATAAGGGATATAGGGGGTAAGTTCTACACAGTTCTATATCAGTCCCAACGGGGACCACACTTTCTCTGGAAACAGTCCCTTTAACAGTTCTCATACCCTGACGGGTAACTATGTACAGTTACACTTTACCGTTCACTGGTAACGGTGTCCTCCTGATGCTCCTTGCTCCTCCTGGTGGTAGTCTTCAGACCCGTCCGGGTCTTCTTGGTACTCGGGGTCTGAGTGGTACTGCTCCTCCTCTCCTACCACTCCATGGACGTGGAGGGCGTACCCGCCCCTTGCGCTGCGGTGCAGTAGGCCTTGCGGCGGGGTCTGGAGAAGGCCGCTGTTGATGACGCCCGGGGTCAGAGGGTGCGACTTTGGGCCTGGGCGCGTGCTGGTGGCGGCAGTGCCCAGGGCTGGAGGGCTCGGCTGCAGGGCTTGTTGCGGGGTCTGGAGCAGGTCGGTGTCTGCAGCGCCCGGGATCGGCGGCTCCACCAGGGGGCCCGGGAGCAGGCTGACGCTGGCAGCGTCCGGTACAGGGAGACTCCTCTTACCTGTTCCCGCGACCGCTCCTGCGTCACGCGTCTTCTCCTGGCGCTAGTCGGGACCCGCGACGGCTGGGGCACTGCCGATGCTGGGCAGCTTAGTCTGCTGCCGGTCCGCCATCTTGCTCTCCGTTCCTGATGTCTTCCTCCCCCCCGGTTGACCGTGGCCTACCTTCCGGCGATCCTCTTCTGTAGGCCGCGGCTCCGCTCGCGATGGTCTGCGTTGAGGACCTGGCGTCGCGCGCTGCTGACGTCAGCGCTCGCTGGGCTCCTTCCAGGACCTTGTGCGGCGTCAGCGCGTGGGGCGGGGCTTCGGACTTCGCGCGTTTTTGATGTCCCTGCCCCTCTTCTTCCCGCGCGGCATCCTGAAGATGGCGTCCGATGGCGGGAAAACGGCTGAAGATGGCGGGAAATGACCGAAGATGGCGGGAAACTGCTCCGGATGGCGGGGAACCTCTCTCAGGTAAGTGCAACGTCTCTTTCAGGCACGCAATACCCGTTTGTGGCGGGTTGGTAACGATCCTGCCGACTACGCCAAAAGTTGACTCGCCCCCTGGGCCGCGTTTGCGCACGTGTGTGGGGTACCCGGAACCAGGTCTCTGGGGGGGTTGTAGTCTCCGTGGCGGCGACCCGGTCCCGTGGCTCAGGGTGGTCAAATCAGTGGCAGTCTATTTGTAAGCTTTAAGTTAATTGTCCGACTACGCCACCCGTGGATTGCGGTCAGTGTGGACCGCCGCTGCAAGGCAGACCGCTGGGGCTGATGGGGTATGCAGCTGAGGTAGTGTGACTCCCCACGGGAAGAGTGCAGCCCCAGGGCAGAGAATGTGGATGATGGGAGTGATGGTGCACGGGCGTCCCAGCACTAGTAGTGCTGGTGCGGCGATAAAGCACAGAGACGTGGGATTGCAGTTCAAGTTCTTTACTCACAGTTCTTTATGTCCCAAGTCATTCCACGGGCAATGACTGCCCAAGCCATGCTGCGTCCACCAGGCAGGGGGCTCGGTCGACCCCCAGGCAATTCCAGAGTGTGTCACAGGACTCACTTCTACTCCTTCCTCTGGCCGTGCCCCACCAGTGACACTACGTCTGTCCAGCTCCCGCGGGCCTTCTCTTGAGAGGGCTTCGTGCTCACCTCCCTGACCCTATGTGGTGTGCCTTTCTAGTAGGTGTAGTGAGGGGTTGCACCAAGATATGATCGCGACCGCCGGTCCTTGGCTGAGGATTAGTCACCTCCACCAACTTGGGATCCGGTACCCTGTTCTGCCAACCCGTCACCCGCAATCTCCTGGGCCTTTGGGGTTCCTTCTGCCTTCGTGTCTCTGGGCCTCTCTTGGTGTCCTGTTCCTTTCTTCCTTTCCTTTCTGTTCCTGTCTTTTCTACTGGCTCTGGCCTCACAGGCTAGGCCCACCTCCGGAGCAGAGCTCCACAGAGGCCCTGCTCTGTCACTTCCTCTCTCAGACTGAACACTGTTCTAAGATGGTGCCCACCTCTTATACCTCCCTCTCTGTGTATGAGCCCAGGTGACTTGCAACCAATAGGCTCCTACCTATGCCCAGAAACCCAACCCCTATCTGCTCCTACATCACTGGGTTTTCCTCCCCCCTCCCCACTCCAGCCAGGGACAGATTCTGTCGTGCCTGCATTTCTGTCCCTCGGAAATGGGGTGTGTGTGATGCATGCAGCTAAACGAGCCCTGGTCCACACTCCATCCTTACCCGGGAGTGGAATATCACACCTCTGGCAGAGGTGCAATACCCCTGTAGCAGCCGAACCCTCGGGGCGCTACAAAAGGAACACCATTCCTACAGTAAAGCACGGAGGTGGATCGCTGATGTTTTGGGGATGTGTGAGCTACAAAGGCACAGGAAGCTTGGTAACAGTTGAAGGAAAGATGAATGCAGCACGTTATCAGCAAATACTCATCAGCCTGGAAGCTGCGCATGGGACATACTTGGACGTTCCAACATGACAACGATCCAAAACACAAGGCCTAGTCGACCTGTCATTGGCTACAGCAGAACAAAGTGAAGGTTCTGTAGTGGCCACCTCAGTAGTCTCCTGACCTCAATATCATTGAGCCACTCTGGGGAGATCTCAAGCGCGCAGTTCATGCAAGACAGCCCAGGAATTTACAGGAACTGGAGGCTTTTTACCAAGAAGAATGGGCAGCTTTACCATCTGAGGAAATACAGAACCTCATCCACAACTACCACAAAAGACTTCAAGCTGTCATTGATGTTAGAGGGGGAATACACGGTATTAAGAACAGGGGTATGTGAAATTTTCATGAAGGTCATTTGGATGTTTTTGGTTGTCATTAAGATTTAAATAGAGAAAACACAGTAGTTTGACAATAAATGGCTTCACCCAACCAATAACCATGAGTGGAGAAAAAGTTTTTTTGTTATCATTCATATTCTCTGAAACAAGACCAAGAAAGGAAAAATTCAGCCGGGGTATGTAAACTTTTGAGCACAACTGCATTTCTATGTAGCTACACAGTGGGCCCCAAAAATGATTTTCTCTGGTGGGCCCAATGTACTCCAGTCCAACGCTGCATACAAGTGCCAGCGAGAAGGTGTTCAAAAATATCCTAGAAAGGACTCCTAGACAAAGAAATGCTTCTCATTGAAAATGTTCAAATTTTTCTGGCGTTTAAGGATAATTCTGTGTATTAGGTAGCCCCTCAGAGTAAGACAATTGTGAATGCAGGTTGTTCTAGGCGTATCATGTTGATGGATAATTTTATTCATATTAATAGAAGCCAAGAAGAAGTAGAAAGAGTTACCATATTTTTCGGACTATAAGACGCACTTTTTCCTCCAAAATTTTCTGATCTTTCTGACCACGGGCCGCAGCACGCTCAGCGCGCGGCGCATACTTTCCCCTTGATGGCCGCCTACAGGAAAATCTACTCTCTGCTATGCGCTGTGCACAGACGGCGCATGGCAGTGACGTTCAAAGGCCGCCAGTCAATCAAGGCTGCGCTCGTCAGTGTTCGGCCTCTGATAGGCTGGTGGACATTGAACGTCACTGCTATGCGCCGGACGGTGACGTCAGTGCGCAGTGCATAGCAGTGATCTGAAAAGGCCTCCGGCCGGCGGGCTGCTGTCAGAGTTCAGCCTCTGAATGGACGGCGGAGACCACAGGGGCCCATGATGAGGATGAACCTGCAGAGGACGCCGCCGGGGGTGTGCAGAAAGTTAAGAAGATTTTTTTTCCTTTATGAACAGGCAGGGTAGTGAAGGAATGGGGGGGGAGAGGATGCTATATATGGTCACATGAAGGGGGAGAGGATGCTATATATGGTCACATGAAGGGGGAGAGGATGCTATATATGGTCACATGATGGGGGAGAGGATGCTATATATGGTCACATGAAGGGGGAGAGGATGCTATATATGGGTACATGATGGGGGAGAGGATGCTATATATGGTCACATGAAGGGGGAGAGGATGCTATATATGGGCACATGATGGGAGAGAGGATGCTATGTATGGGCACATGATGGGGAAAAGGATGCCATATAGGGGCACATGATGAGGGAGAGGATGCTATATAGGGGCACATGATGGGGGAGAGGATGCTATATAGGGGCACATGATGAGGAAGAGGATGCTATATAGGGGCACATGATGGGGAGAGGATGCTATATATGGGCACATGATGGGGGAGAGGATGCTATGTATGGGCACATGATGGGGAAAAGGATGCTATATAGGGGCACATGATGAGGGAGAGGATGCTATATAGGGGCACATGATGGGGAAAAGGATGCTATATAGGGGCACATGATGAGGGAGAGGATGCTATATAGGGGCACATGATGGGGAGAGGATGCTATATATGGGCACATGATTGGGGAGAGGATGCTATATATGGGCACATGATGGGGGAGAGGATGCTATATAGGGGCACATGATGGGTGAGAGGATGCTATGTATGGGCACATGATGGGGAAGAGGATGCTATATAGGGGCACATGATGGGGGAGAGGATGCTATATAGAGGCACATGATGGGGGAGAGGATTCTATATATGGGCACATGAAGGGGGAGAGGATGCTATATATGGGCACATGATGGGGAAGAGGATGCTATATATGGGCACATGATGGGGGAGAGGATGCTATGTATGGGCACATGATGGGGGAGAGGATGCTATATATGGGCACATGAAGGGGGAGAGGATGCTATATATGAGCACATGATGGGGGAGAGGATGCTATATATTGGCACATGATGGGGGAGAGGATGCTATGTATGGGCACATGATGGGGAGAGGATGCTATATAGGGGCACATGAAGGGGGAGAGGATGCTATATATGGGCACATGATGAGGGAGAGGATGCTATGTATGGGCACATGATGGGGAAGAGGATGCTATATAGGGGCACATGATGGGGGAGAGGATGCTATTTAGGGGCACATGATGGGGGAGAGGATGCTATATAGGGGCACATGATGGGGGAGAGGATGCTATATATGGGCACATGATGGGGAAGAGGATGCTATATAGGTGCACATGATGGGGAGAGGATGCTATATAGGGGCACATGATGGAGGAGAGGATGCTATATAGGGGCACATGATGGGGGAGAGTATGCTATATTGGGGCGCATGATGGGGAGAGGATGCTATATAGGGACACGTAATGGGGGTGAGGATGCTATATAGGGGCACATGATGGGGATAGGATGCTATATAGGGGCACATAATGGGGGAGAGGATACTATATAGGGGCACATGATGGGGGATAGGATGCTATATATGGGCACATGATGGGGAAGAGGATGCTATATAGGGGCACATGATGGGGAGAGGATGCTATATAGGGGCACATGATGGGGGAGAGGATGCTATATAGGGGCACATGATGGGGGAGAGGATGCTATATTGGGGCGCATGATGGGGAGAGGATGCTATATAGGGACACATAATGGGGGTGAGGATGCTATATAGGGGCACATGATGGGGAGAGGATGCTATATAGGGGCACATAATGGGGGAGAGGATGCTATATAGGGCCACATGATGAAGGGGGAGAGGATGCTATATAGGGGCACATGAAGGGGGAGAGGATGCTATATATGGGCACATGATGGGGAGAGGATGCTATATAGGGACACATGATGGGGGTGATCATGCTATATTTGGGCACATGATGGGGGATAGGATGCTATATAGGGACACATGATGGGGGAGAGGATGCTATATAGGGCCACATGATGAGGGGGGAGAGGATGCTTTATAGGGGCACATGATGGGGGTGAGGATGATACATAGGGGCCCATGATAGGGAGGGAGAGGATGATACATAGGGGCCCATGATGGTTAGGGAGAGGATGTTACATAGGGTCCCATGATGGGTGGAGAGAGGATGATACATACAGGCCCAGGATGGGTGGGGGAGATACATGAGAGCCAAGGATGGGGAATATTATTAAATAAAGGTGGCCAGGATGGGTGACAATTACAGCATGGGGGCCAGAATGTGGTATTAATTTATGGTGGCAAATGGGGACATTATTGCTGTAGGGGACAATATTGCTGTACTATAATTTACTTTTGAGGATACTGTTCTCCATGGGGGAGTAACAAAAGGGAGATCCTGTTACTGTGCAGGGCGGCACTATGTCACTTTTTTTCTTCATCTGCTGTAGTGTAGAAATCAGGAAATAAGTGGGGAATGTGCTCGAGAAGTGATCAGCTATTGATAACTGTGGGTTATTTTCTGCAGTGACAAGTCCTGGATGGAAGAAGTAATGGCGGTCTGTGCTAGATGAAGGACTTCAACTAGAGACGTCACTGGTGAGTCAGTGTATTACATGTAAATGCACACTATACACTATATACAGAGCTCCTGTGTATAATGTCACTGGTGATCACTGTATTACCAGTACACTATACACTATATACAGAGCTCCTGTGTATAATGTCACTAGTGATCACTGTATTACCTGTACACTATACACTACACTGTGTTCCAAATTATTATGCAAATAATATTTTCTCAGATTTTCCCAAATTACCTATATGAATTGCAGTCATTGTAATTTCCAGTCAAATAACTATTAGAGTACAATTGAAAGGTTTTTGTACAAACTGCCTATGATAACAGTATATTAAAAAAAAAAATAAAACACTCAAACTGCACTCAAAATGCATGTTCCAAATTATTATGCACAGCAGAGTTTTCAACCTTTTCATTTTAATAAAGAACAAAAAAATGGTCATTTTTGAAATTATAAGCATTAGCAGGTTATTACAAACTGAAATCAAACAGTTTTAAACACAAAACTTTATTCTAGGTGATGTAACATTTGCACATAGGACCCCTTGTTCGAAAGGAGCTTCTGAACTCTCTCATTCATTGAATTTGTCAGGTTTTGGATGGTTTCTGCTTCATTTGTTTTGCATGAGGACAGAATACCCTCCCAGAGCTGTTGCTTAGATGTGAACTGCCTCCCGCCATCATAGACACTCCTTTTGATGATGCTCCAGAAGTTCTCAATGGGGTTGAGGTCAGGGGAGCATTGGGGCCACACCATAAGTTTGTCCCCTTTTATGCCCACAGCAGCCAGAGATGCAGATGTGTTATGTGCAGCATGAGACGGGGCATTATCATGCATGAAAATGATCTTGCTGCGGAATGCACAGCTCTTCTTCTTGAACCATGGAAGGAAGTGCTGTTTGAGAAGCTCAACATACATTATGGAGTTCATCTTTACCCCTTCAGGGATCCTAAAAGGGCCGACAATCTCTCTCCCCATGATTCCAGCCCAAAACATTACTCCACCTCCTCCTTGTTGGCGCCGTAGCCATGTTTGCATGGGGTGTCCATCAACCAACCATCCTCCACTCCATCCATCTGGACCATCGAGATCATTTCATGCATGATAATGCCCCATCTCATGCTGCACATAACACATCTGCATCTCTGGCTGTTTTGGGCCTAAAAGGGGACAAACTTATGGTGTGGCAGCCATGCTCCCCTGATCTCAACCCCATTGAGAACCTCTGGAGCATCATCAAAAGGAGTGTGTATGATGGCGGGAGGCAGTTCACATCTAAGCAACAGCTCTGGGAGGGTATTCTGTCCTCATGCAAAACAATTAAAGCAGAAACCATCCAAAACCTGACAAATTCAATGGACGAGAGAGTTCAGAAGCTCCTTTCGAACAAGGGGTCCTATGTGCAAATGTAACATCACCTAGAATAAAGTTTTGAGTTGAAAAGTGTTTGATTTCAGTTTGTAATAACCTACTAATGCTTATAATTTCAAAAATGACCATTTTTTGTTCTTTATTAAAATGAAAAGGTTGAAAACTCTGCTGTGCATAATAATTTGGAACATGCATTTTGAGTGCAGTTTGAGTGTTTTATTTTTTTAAAAATATACTGTTATCATCGGCAGTTTGTACAAAAACCTTTCAATTGTACTCTAATAGTTATTTGACTGGAAAATTACAATGACTGCAATTCATATAGGTAATTTGGGAAAATCTGAGAAAATATTATTTGCATAATAATTTGGAACACAGTGTATATACAGAGCTCCTGTGTATAATGTCACTGGTGATCACTGCATTACCAGTACCCTATACACTATATACAGAGCTGCTGTTTATAATGTCACTGGTGATCACTGCATTACCAGTACCCTATACACTATATACAGAGCTCCTGTGTATAATGTCACTGGTGATCACTGTATTACCAGTACACTATACACTATATACAGAGCTGCTGTTTATAATGTCACTGGTGATCACTGCATTACCAGTACCCTATACACTATATACAGAGCTCCTGTGTATAATGTCACTGGTGATCACTGTATTACCTGTACACTATACACTATATACAGAACTCTTGTGTATAATGTCATTGGTGATAACTGCATTACCAGTACACTATACACTGTATACAGAGCTCCTGTGTATAATGTCACTGGTGATCACTGCATTACCAGTACTATTATTCAGTCACTATGTGGTCTGGTCATGGTGTGGCGGTATTTGTCACTTGTATGTGGTGCTAATATGTGGTCTGATCATGGTGTGGCGGTATTTGTCCCTTGTATGTGGTATTATTCTGTTGTTATGTGGTGGTAATATGTGGTCTGGTCATGGTGTGGTGGTTTTTGGTCCCTTGTATGTGGTATTATTCGGATACTATGTGGTGGTAATATGTGGTCTGATCATGATGTGGCGGTATTTGTCCCTTGTATGTGGTATTATTCGGTTACTATGTGGTGGTAATATGTGGTCTGATCATGGTGTGGCGGTATTTGTCCCTTGTATGTGGTATTATTCGGTTACTATGTGGTGGTAATATGTGGTCTGATCATGGTGTGCTGGTATTTGTTCCTTGTATGTTGTAATATGTGGTCTGGTCATGATGTGACGGTATTTGTTCCTTGTATGTGGTATTATTGGTGTTTGTATAGGAGATTACGTTGTGTATGGAGGTCACTTGTTCTCTCTGATATTGTCACGGGTGTGTTGCCACGAAGATCGTCACGAGTACACAGCCTGACTTCTTG
Organism: Phyllobates terribilis; assembly: GCF_046119375.1. Taxonomy (NCBI): domain Eukaryota; kingdom Metazoa; phylum Chordata; class Amphibia; order Anura; family Dendrobatidae; genus Phyllobates; species Phyllobates terribilis. Next base: position 2,259,099 of record NW_027363060.1, on the reverse strand, counting down.
CAGCTGACTTGTTGGTGCTTTGTGTTTTCTCGGCAGTGTAGGAGTTAATTCTCTCTCTCTCTTGGCTAGCTGAGGTCCAGCCTCGCCCAGCTGCAATCAATGCTTCTTTAGTGAGACTCCTTTATATTCCTGCAGGTCTGTTTGGGAGGTGTCGGTGAAAGCTTTTCATTCAGACTTACAGAGCGGATCGTGGTGTTTGGAGTTGCTGAGATAAGTGTATTTGGAAGTGTGTTTTCCCTTTCCTCGCTTTATCATTTATCTCCTTTCCCGTTGGTGTTCCCTCTGTTGTAGTTGTTTAGAAGTTGTATGCAAGGTGGTTTTGGTTTTTCCCTTGTACTGTCTCGTTCGTCTAAATACTGTGTGTGGGCATATTATTTCTGGTTCCCTATTGTTGTGATCGGGGTCCTTCTCAGGACTAGATTACTGAGGTGCAGGGATCTTCAGGAGGTAGGGGTTACGCTGGCGGCCTGGACCTCTGTACCTTTAACAGTACCTCCAGGATGAGGGATTAGTCAGGGCCCCAGCTTAGGGTCAGCTTAGGCCCCCTACCTCCAGTATTCTGTGACAGTGTGACATTTTCACCGACCATCTTAGTTTTTCTCCAGCTACCATGGATCCAGTAGCCGGTCTAGCTCGGCAGTTGCAGAGTTTGTCCATGGGGCTGGCGGACGTTAGGTCCAAGGTTTTGCATCCTCTGGAGCAAGCCGGACCAGAACCTAAAGTAGCTCTCCCTGACAGGTTCACTGGGGGGCGGGACAAGTTTTTTGTTTTCCGGGAGGCATGCAAATTGTACTTTCGGCTGCGGCCTCGGTCATCGGGCAGTGAAGAACAAAGGGTGGGAATTGTCATCTCGCTCCTACAAGGGGACCCACAATCTTGGGCGTTCTCTCTTCCCCCAAGCTCCCCGGTTCTCCAGTCAGTGGATAGGTTTTTCGCTGCTCTGGGACTCGTATATGATGACCCAGATCGGATCTCCCTTGCTGAGTCTAAGTTACGTAGGATTCAGCAGGGAGATCGTCCGGCGGAGGAATTCTGTTCGGAGTTCCGTAGGTGGGCCACGGACACCCAGTGGAATGACCCGGCTCTTAGGAGCCAGTTTTGTCATGGTTTATCCGACAAATTACAGGATGTGTTGGCACAGTATGACTCTCCCGCGTCACTGGAAGCCGCTATGGCCCTTGCTATTCGCGTTGACAGACGGCTTCGGGAGAGGTGCGGGATAACTCTACCCCCTGTAATGTCTCCACCTCCTACAAGGTCCCCTCATATGGTGGTTCCCCTGGTCAGTCCGGAGGAGCCTATGCAATTAGGAGGGACATCATTTCGGGGAAGGGGACCGGTGGTGCGCCATAAGACAGGAAGGTGTTTTCTCTGCGGGAAAAAGGGACATTTTATTGGGGGGTGTCCATCCCGTCCCTTGCAGAGTAAAGAGTCGTCGAAAAAACTGTTGATCCCAGGTTGTGTGGTGGACGGCAATCTGGGAGTAGGTATTTCGTCCCTAGGTTCGTCTCAGTTTCTCGTACCGGCGGAGGTGGTGGTGGGTACGAGAACTGAGAGGATATCTGTTCTTCTGGATAGTGGGGCCGGGGCTAATCTGGTTGATGCTCGGTTTGCCCGGGTTCAAGGTATGCGATTGAGTGAGTTGGCTAAACCCATCCCCATATTCTCGATCGATGCCAGACCTCTCGGTCAGGGAAGTTTTTTGCAAGCTGTGCATGGCGTAAAACTTCAAGTGGGGGCAATACATAAAGAACTGTTGTCTTGCTACGTGTTGGAGGGTCTTCCCACTCCTATAGTGTTGGGCCTTCCTTGGTTAGCTAAGCATAACCCGGTTATTAATTGGCAAACCAGAGAGATAAGCCAATGGAGTAAATTCTGTAATAAAAACTGCATGAACACGGTCATCGGTGCGGTTACTCCTTGGGTCTTACCTCCATTTCTGGCGGACTTTGAGGATGTATTCTCGGAGAATGGGTGTCAGGAACTACCTCCTCATCGCGTGTATGACTGTTCTGTAAAACTGCTCCCTGAGGCCAAGTTACCTAAAGCTAGGTTGAATAACCTTTCTGGTCCTGAGAGGCAGGCCATGAAGGATTATATTTCTGAAAGTCTGGCTAAGGGGCATATTAGACCTTCATCTTCTCCGGTGGCCGCGGGGTTCTTCTTTGTTAAGAAGAAAGATGGAGGCCTACGCCCTTGCCTGGATTTCCGTGAACTTAATCGGATTACGGTCCGAGATCCGTATCCGCTCCCACTTATTCCCGATCTCTTTAATCAGATCGTGGGCGCCAAATGGTTCTCTAAGTTGGATCTCAGGGGGGCGTACAATCTGATTAGGATGAAGGAGGGGGATGAGTGGAAGACGGCTTTTAACACTCCGGAGGGGCATTATGAGAACCTTGTCATGCCATTCGGTCTGACTAATGCCCCGGCGGTGTTTCAACACTTTGTTAATGATATTTTTCGCCACCTGGTGGGACAGTTTGTTGTCATATATCTGGATGATATCTTAATTTACTCGCCGGATCTGGTGTCTCATCAGGAGCACGTTAGACAGGTGTTACAGATCTTGCGGGATAATAAACTGTATGCCAAGTGGGAAAAGTGTGTGTTCGCCGTACAGGAACTCCAGTTTTTAGGCTTCCTGGTTTCAGCGTCCGGTTTTCGTATGGACCCTGGGAAAGTGCGGGCAGTTCTTGAGTGGGATCGGCCGGAGAATCTTAAGGCACTACAACGTTTCCTGGGGTTTGCTAACTATTACCGGAAGTTCATTCGTAATTTCTCGTCCATGGTTAAGCCTCTCACAGACATGACTAAAAAGGGGACGGATTTTTCTAGGTGGTCTGACAAGGCTTGTCAAGCATTCTCCTCCTTGAAAAAATGTTTTGCCTCGGCACCCATACTCATTCAACCTGATGCGTCTCAGCCATTCTTCGTAGAGGTAGACGCTTCCGAGGTAGGGGTGGGAGCAGTATTGTCACAGGGTTCGTCCCCTGGTAAGTGGCATCCGTGCGCCTTTTTCTCTAAAAAATTGTCGTCCGCTGAGAGGAATTACGATGTCGGCAATAGGGAACTCTTGGCCATTAAGTTAGCTTTTGAGGAGTGGCGCCATTTTTTGGAGGGGGCAGTTCATCCGGTCACCGTCATCACCGATCACAAGAACCTGCTATATCTGAAGTCCGCTAAACGTCTGAATCCCAGACAAGCTAGGTGGTCATTGTTTTTTACCAGGTTTAATTTCGTCGTTACATATCGTCCTGGGTCTAAAAATGTAAAGGCGGATGCCTTATCTCGTAGTTTCCCTGGGGCCGGGAATACGGACGACCCGATTCCTATTCTTCAGGAGGGGGTGGTGGTTTCGGCAGTATGCTCTGAGCTGGAGGAGGAGATATTGGAGGCTCAGGGAGACGCCCCTGTTGGACCTCCGGGGAGACTGTTCGTTCCAGATCAGTTGCGACAAAAGGTGATCGAGGCACACCATAACTCAGTTTTTGCAGGACACCCGGGGAGTAAAGCAACTGTGGATCTCCTCTCGCGTCGGTTTTGGTGGCCTAACTTACATAAAGAGGTGGTAACTTTTGTCGCGTCCTGTGGGGTTTGTGCGCGCTCTAAGACCTCACATACCCGTCCGTCTGGGGCCCTCTTACCTTTGAAGATCCCGGAGCGTCCTTGGACTCATCTGTCTATGGACTTTATTACTGACCTCCCTCCGTCTTCGGGTAAAACGGTCATACTCGTTGTAGTGGACAGGTTCAGCAAGATGGCACATTTTATCGCTCTTCCGGCTCTCCCTAATGCTAAAACTCTTGCGCAGGTGTTCATTGGGGAGATTGTGAGGCTTCACGGGGTACCCTCCGAGGTGGTGTCTGATCGGGGGTCTCAGTTTGTGTCCAAGTTCTGGAAGGCGTTTTGTGCACGGCGGGGGATGCATTTGTCATTCTCGTCGGCTTTTCATCCTCAGACCAATGGTCAGACGGAACGTATGAACCAGAGCTTGGAGACATATCTTCGGTGTTTTGTGTCAGAGAACCAGGAGGACTGGGCTTCTTTCCTACCTCTGGCAGAGTTTGCTCTCAATAATAGGCGGAGCGAGTCCACTGGTAAGTCCCCGTTTTTTGGGGCATATGGTTTTCACCCCCAGTTTTGTACTTTCAGTAGGGGGGGCTCTTCGGGGGTTCCGGAGGAGGAACGATTTTCCTCATCTCTCGCTTCAGTATGGAGAGGGGTGCTGAAGAATCTGAATACTATGGGGAACCGATACAAACGTATGGCTGATAGGAGGAGAGTGTCTGGTCCGGACCTAAGTGTGAACGATCAGGTATGGTTGTCTACCAGGAATATTAAACTTAAGGTTCCCTCCTGGAAACTGGGTCCCAGGTTCATCGGGCCGTACAGAATCAGTTCTGTTATTAATCCGGTGGCATTCCGTCTTGACCTCCCCCCTACGTTTAAAATTCACAACGTGTTTCACAGATCATTGCTTAAGAGGTATGTGGCGCCGGTGGTACCGTCACCTTTACCTCCCCCTCCTGTGGTTGTCAATGGTAACTTGGAGTTCCAGGTATCGAGGGTCATTGATTCACGCTTTAATCGCCGGTCCCTTCAGTACTTGGTTCATTGGAAGGGGTATGGTCCTGAGGAGAGGATGTGGGTTCCTGCGTCGGATATTAACGCAGACCGATTAGTTCGGGCCTTCCACACGACTCACCCGGATAAACCTGGCCCTGAGGGTCCAGAGGCCCCTCGTAGAAGGGGGGGTACTGTCACGGGTGTGTTGCCACGAAGATCGTCACGAGTACACAGCCTGACTTCTTGCAGCTGACTTGTTGGTGCTTTGTGTTTTCTCGGCAGTGTAGGAGTTAATTCTCTCTCTCTCTGGGCTAGCTGAGGTCCAGCCTCGCCCAGCTGCAATCAATGCTTCTTTAGTGAGACTCCTTTATATTCCTGCAGGTCTGTTTGGGAGGTGTCGGTGAAAGCTTTTCATTCAGACTTACAGAGCGGATCGTGGTGTTTGGAGTTGCTGAGATAAGTGTATTTGGAAGTGTGTTTTCCCTTTCCTCGCTTTATCATTTATCTCCTTTCCCGTTGGTGTTCCCTCTGTTGTAGTTGTTTAGAAGTTGTATGCAAGGTGGTTTTGGTTTTTCCCTTGTACTGTCTCGTTCGTCTAAATACTGTGTGTGGGCATATTATTTCTGGTTCCCTATTGTTGTGATCGGGGTCCTTCTCAGGACTAGATTACTGAGGTGCAGGGATCTTCAGGAGGTAGGGGTTACGCTGGCGGCCTGGACCTCTGTACCTTTAACAGTACCTCCAGGATGAGGGATTAGTCAGGGCCCCAGCTTAGGGTCAGCTTAGGCCCCCTACCTCCAGTATTCTGTGACAGTGTGACAGATATCAATAAGTAGAAGATTCTTTATTAGAGATTAATTACGTTGACGTTTAAGCCTTCCCTGCCCTGTGTCTATTACACAGTAGCAAATATACACTTAGAGAGGTTCTCCGGTGAAAACAAGTAATCGCCTATCCTAAGGCCACATTCACACATTCAGTATTTGGTCAGTATTTTACATCAGTATTTGTAAGCCAAAACCAGGAGTGGGTGATAAATACAGAAGTGGTGACGTGTTTCTATTATACTTTTCCTCTGATTGTTCCACTCCTGATTTTGGCTTACAAATAAGTGATGTAAAATACTGACCAAATACTGATGTGTGAACGTGGCCTAAGGATAACTTATTGATTGGTGGGGGTCTGACTGCTGGGACCCGTGCGATCGGTAGACTGTGGAGCGTTTATCCCCATTAGACTGGAGCTCATGTGCGACTTGATCACTGATCCATACATTCCCTCAGTGGCTGCTCTTGTTTTTTTTCTGGAAGCCTCAAAGAGGATGAATGGAGCTGCGGTCAGACGTCCCACCTGCTGCTGCATTTTAAATGTGGATAAGTGTCCTGAGAGGGATAAAAGTTCCCCATTCTTCTGATCGGTGCGGTTTCCAATGGTCAGATTACACCGATCAATATGATATTGTGGCGCCCCTGCGGGTTCAGTCGCCACAGAGGTACTGCATCTCACTCAGAGGTGTGGTATCTCACTCTCGGGTAAGGATAGAGTGCTGCCCGGGACACTAACACCTGCATCCAACACATTCCACTTCAGTGGGGGTAGGGCGAGATTGCTCCTAAGGGAGAGCACAGTTCCTGGTCCCTAGCTGAAGGGTGGAACTATGTAGTGGGTGTGGGTGGAGGACGTAGTTCAGGGGAGCACAGGAAAGGAAGTGATATAAAAGAGGGAACCATCTTGGAAAGGGAGTGGAGTTCAGTCAGAGGAGGAGAGTGTGTGGAGCAGGAGCTCTGCTCAGGCGGAGCGGGCCTAGTCTGAGAGGCCCAGGAGGTGAGACAAACTGAGGAGAGGAGCAGGAAGGAAGGCTACAGGAGGAACGAGGGGATCCTAGGGGTAGTGCTGGAGGCCACCTGTGTGCTCGAATCTACCAGGACGTGGAAGGATCATGCCGCAGAGGGGACCGGCCCCTAACTAGTGAGAATTGCAACGTTCAGCTAGAAACCGGAGGCTTCTGTACTTCTAGGGTGCAGTTGCCACAGCCACAATTACATTGCTGAAAAGGTGGCCACAGAGGGTCCAGGGGACTGCAGGTCGCCCGACAAGACCCGAGGCTACCGGCTTGGGACACTGATTGTGAGGCGCAGGGCAGGAGGGTGGGAGCCAGCGCAGGAAGACGACTGAGAAAGGCATACAGAAGGGGGTCCCATTAAGCGCTGTAGCATCGGCGTCTCTGCTCTCTGCTAGGCAGAGACGCCGTCCCTCTCACCTTCCCGCTCCTGGCGCGGCGTCCTCCAGCGCTCCTCTCCCCGCTGCTGCCGGCGTCCTAAGGAGTCCTCGGCCAATAGCCGGAGGACCTCCCATATATAAGGCACCTCCTCCAAAATGGAGGTGCCTGAGCAAAGTTGTTGCACAGAATACTTACCTCTGCTTCAGCCCTCAGGTTCCATTGCCAGCCTGACTACCAGTCCTGTCTGTCAGCTTCTCTTTCCTCCTGCCCGACAGTGTGCCCCCACTCTTCCGCCAGTCTGTCTATGGGCAAGTCCACCTTCGTTCCAGGAAGCACCTGCCAGTTACCTGCCTGCTTCCTGTCGTGCCTGCTAAACCCGCTCACCTGGGAGCGCACGTCTGCTACCCGCCTATTACCTGCTAGCCTACCTGGAGGCTCTGCCGTCACATGCCGTGACCACCTGCCTGTCAGCCTAGAGACTACAGCCTGCTTGCCGTCACTTGCCGTGACCACCTGCTAGCCTACCTGGAGGCTCCCGCTGTCACTTTCCGTGACCACCTGCCTGTCAGCCTAGAGACTACAGCCTGCTTGCCGTCACTTGCCGTGACCACCTACTAGCCTACCCGGAGGCTCCCTCTGTCACTTTCCATGACCACCTACCCGCTTGCCAAGAGACTTCTTCCGTCACGTACCGTGACCACCCGTCAGCTAACCCAGAGACTGCTGCCTACCTGTTGTGTCCATCCCCTGCTGTCTGACCTGTGGGAGCCACCTGCTCTCTTACAAGGTCGTCCCCAGAGTAGCACCTGGTCCCTCTGCTCGGTCCCTCCCTGGTTACGGTGTCGTTTGCCGCGGTCCGACCAGGGTCACTCCGGGTTGATACTTAGTTACGCCCCTCTGGGTCCCTCCTTGCACCGCGGCACAGAGGTTCCACCTCCTGGACCCGTAACAAGCGCTCTTGAATTACCTGAGGGATTGCTGAACCCCTCCCTGAGTAAGCACAGGATGACGTGGGAAGTTACACTGGTACCTGCAACTTGGATTGCAACAACTGTGAGTAAACGCTGAAGACTGCACCCCACTGTCTCCGTGAATTACTGCCGCGCCATCATCCCTGCACTACATTGTACCACAACTGCTACAGCAACATCTATAACATCCCAGCAACACCCTGGAGCTAAGCTCGAACTGTGGAGAGCTAAACCAACTCTGCTGCATTAAACACCAGCTCCAGAGGCCCAGCTCCGTAGCGGCGGCTGTACATAGCCGCATACCACAGGTGGCATCACGAACATTAAATATAAAAACTATAAATCCCCTGTAAATAAACCCCTTTTATTGACCGCTCTGGGTCACGGACCGGGTTACCGCCACTGTGACATTTCCCCTAGCAACGACCGGCCCGGCACTGAGTACCCCACGGCCCAGGGGGCGCGTCAATATCACCTACCTAACCTGTGATTCGGTGATAACTTGTTTTCATCAAAGAACCCCTATAATGTAAACTACTGTAATTGTACATCCCAGTTATGGTGGCGCACAGTAGATGTGCAGGAGCCGCCTGTGTTTTACAGTCGACGCTCCACTATAACAGGGATAACTGCTAACAGGTATTTGCATATAGCTGTAGGGTGGGCCCCGAGGATCAATTCCTCCTGTGGGCCCCAGACTCCCCAGTCCAACCCAGGTTGAGGGGAATGAATATTCATTCTCTTTAACAGCGGGCACACGTGATCGCCGAGCCGCTGAAGGCTGCAGCTGACACTGTGAGGTATTAAAGAAAATGAATAATCACTCCTCTCCACACCCATAATCATCTCACTGTGTGAGGGCACATGGCAGTGACGTCATGCGCTGCTTGCAGGCTGATATCAGCTGCTGCATACCAGGAATGGTGATGAGGAGGCCATGCATACCAGGATTGGTGATGAGGGGGTCATGCATACCAGGATTGGTGATGAGGGGGCCATGCATACCAGGATGGGGAGGATGCGTCCATGCATACCAGAATGGGGATGAAGGAGCCATGCATATCAGGATGGGGATGAACGGGCCAGGATGGGTATGAGGAGGCCATACATATCAGGATGGGGATGAAGGAGCCATGCATACCAGGATGGGGATGAGGGGACCATGCATACCAGGATGGGGATGAGTGGACCATGCATACCAGGATGGGGATGAAGGGGCCATACATACCAGGATGGGGATGAATGGGCCATGCATATTAGGATGGGGATGAGGGGGCCATGCTTACCAGGAAGGGGATGAGGGGACCATGCATATTAGGATAGGGATGAGGAGGCCATGCATACCAGGATGGGAATGAGGAGGCCATACATACCAGGATGTGGATGAAGGGGCCATACATACCAGGATGGGGATGAAAGGGCATGCATATCAGGATAGGGAGGATGGAGCCATGCATACCAGGATGAGGATGAAGGAGCCATGCCTACCAGGATGGAGATGAGGGGACCATGCATACCAGGATGGGGATGAACGGGCCATGCATACCAGGATAGGGAGGATGCGGCTATGCATATGTGGCGCCCCTGCGGGTTCAGTCACCACAGAGGTACTGCATTTCACCCAGAGGTGTGGTATCCCACTCTCAGGTAAGGATGGGGTACTACCCAGGACCCACCCACTTGCATCCAACACTACACCATTCCAGACTAGCAGGCGGGGCAAGATACATGCGTACAATGCAGAGCCCTGTCCCTGGTTGGAAGGGGGGGAACCGAGAGAGGGGGAACCATGTAGTGGGTGTGGGTGGAGGAAGTATTTCAGGGGAGCACCTTCAGAAGGAGTATAAAAAAGAGGGGAACCATCTAGAAGCAGCCAGTCCTGCTCAGGAGAGCAGTGTAGGAGGGTCCAGGCTCCTGGCTCCAGTGCTTGGAGCGGGAGTTGAGTGGAGAGAGAGGAGTCAGGCCTAGTCTGAGAGGCCCAGGAGAGAGAGTGAGAGAGGACGGGAGTAGAGGGAAGGATCCAGAGACAGAGGGGATCCCAGGGGCATGGCTAGTGCTGAAGCCACCTGTACGCCTGAATCTACACGGACGTGGAGGGATCAGGCTGCAGAGGGGACCAGCCCCTAAACTAGTGGAGAATAATCAGGCTCAGCTATATATCCGGAGGCTACTGTACTTTCAAGGTGCATCTGCCAACTACCACAATTATATCGCCGAAAAGGTGGCCGCATAGGGTCCAGGGGACTGCACGTCGCCCGACAAGATCCGAGGCTACCGGCTTGGGACACTGATTGTGAGGCGCAGGGCAGGAGGGTGAGAGCAAGCGCAGGAAGACGACCGAGGAAGGAGCATACAACGGGGTCCCGTTTAAGTACTGCTGAACCCCTTTCTTGGTGAACGCAGGACGACGTGGGAGGTTATAATCTGGCAGTTGTAACCAGGAGCAGTGTGATAACGGTGAGTAAAACCTTGAAGACTGCACCCCACTGTGTCCTAGAATTATTGCCGCGTCATCATCAGCCCTGCACTACACAGCACCAACAACATCTACCTCATAGCATCACTATATCCTGCCCTGGAGCTAAGCTCTGCCTGTGGAGAGCTGAACCAACTCTGCTGCGTCACCACCAGCTCCCAAGGATCTGCACAACAGTGGCGGCCCCATATAGCCGCATACCACAGGTGGTGTCACGGAAATTATCTCTATAAAAACTTTATTCCCTTTTACTTTTCCCCTTTTATTGACCGCCCTGGGTCACAGACTGGGTCATTGCCACCATAACACCCCCAAGCATCGACCGGCCCGGCCGAGCACCCCACGGCCTAGGGGGCGCGTCACATACAAGGATGAGGATGAAGGGGCCAAGTATATCAGTATGGGGATGAGGGGACCATGCATACCAGAATGGGGAGGATGGGGCCATGCATAGCAGGATTGGGATGAACGGGCCATGAATACCAGGATAGGGAGGATGCGGCTATGCATACCAGGATGGGGATGAGGGGGCCATGCATACCAGGATGGGGAGGATGGGGCCGTGCATATCAGGATGACGATGAGTGGACCATGCATACCAGGATAGGGAGGATGCAGCTATGCATACCAAGATGGGGATGAGGGGGCCATACATACCAGGATTAGGATGGGGGCCATATATACCTGGATTCTTGGCCATATACAAGTGCTTCTCACTAAATTAGAATATCATCAAAAAGTTTATTTATTTCAGTTCTTCAATACAAAAAGTGAAACTCGTATATTATATAGTCATTACAGAGTGATCTATTTCAAGTGTTTAGTTCTGTTAATGTTGATGATTATGGCTTACAGTCAATGAAAACACAAAGTCTAGTGTATTGAAGAACTGAAATAAATTAACTTTTTGATGATATTCTAATTTTGTGAGAAGCACTTGTATATCTGGATTGAGGGACATATATATACCAGGATGGGGGATATTAGTATAGAATTGGGGTATATTTCCCCTATAACAGTGTCAGCAGAAGACCCCTACCTCCATAACAGTACATCATGATCACATTTTGTGCTTAAATTTTTATTTTCCTATTTTCCTCCTCTAAAACCTAGGTGCGTCTTATAGTCTGAAATATACGTTAACTATCATGATTTACACACTAGAGTGAAATTGTCCTTTCAGGAGAACTTGCAGTAGAATGTTTGTCTCCGCCTCTAACTCCACCCTCCTCCCTCCATAGAACTTTTTGAGCACCAACTGTCATCTTCTATCTCAGTAATGGGAAAATCTGTATTCACTAAAGATTTTACCCAAGAATTAAGGACATTGAGAATGAATGATAAGCCCAGGAGGAGAAAAAAACAGATCTCTTTAATAAAATATATTACAAAGTTTCTAATTTTCACGTGTACTATTGGTTTATGAAATAAATTAATACATTTTACTTTAATACATTTTATGCTAGGGTTACATGGTTGCATGTGTCAGTTGACGTTTACATTGTGCGCCTCATTGCAAAATAGAATCTAACAATTTCTTATGCTGTCGCATTGCGTTTTTAACCTGCTATGATTACGACACAGAGATACAAATGTCTAAAATGTTCTGGATTTTCTGATTTTCTTCATTACAGGAAAATAATGTGGCAAGACAAAGTTATATTTATAATCTTGTGTATTTTATTACTTCCTTATTCTTTAAACTTATAAATTTGAGGTTCTTAGTGCTCATTTTGATCAAATTGTGCAAGCCCATCTGCCAACGACAAGGCGACCTCAACAGATGGGGCCCTACACTAACAAACTAACCTATTTATTGTATTTATCTTATTCTTATCCTCACAATCTATTGATTATTATTACAACATTATTATACTTATTATTGCTATTATTACTCTAGTATTATGAGATACCTAGAATTAAAGCTGTTGATCCAGAAGAAGGCAAAAACCCCTGGACACATTCAGCCAATTTGTGTCAAGGGGAAAAATTCCTTCTCGACCCCGGGAAAAAGAGATCAGTCCTAGAACCCTGGATCAAACCTGATGATGCCTAATAATGTCCTATGCTATTATTATACTATTTCTAATAATGCTATACTATTATAACTTATTTTGCTATTTTATTACTACCGCTACTTTTTTTAACATTTATTTCTATTTTTTTACTTACTATTAATAATATTATAATTATTGTTACTAACATTTATATTATTTCTCTAGATACTATTAATTAGATCCTACTCCTAATGTTATTGATCCAGAAGAAGGCAAAAAAACCTGGACACATTCGGCCAATTTATGTCACTGGGGAAAAATTCCTTCTTGATCCTGAAAAAAGGCGATCAGTCCTAGAACCCTGGATCAAAACCCTAATATATATTAATTATTTACTAATTATTATAATCATTACCTTAGATACTATTTTTGTATTACTATTATTTGTGTTATTTTTAGTTTCCTGCTATTTTACTGATATTATTACTAATATTCTACTATTTTATGCTTGATGTTTTTGTATTATTGCTATTTTATTCTTACCATTATTGCTAACATTTGTATTGATATTTTACTAAATCTAAAAATTAGATCCTAATTCCTAAAGATGTTGATCCAGAAGAAGGCAAAAACCCCCGAACACGTTCGGCCAATTTGTGTCATGGTGGAAAAATTCCTTCTTGACCCCGGGAAAAGGCGATCAGTCCTAGAACCCTGGATCAAATCTCCTAATACTTATTCAAATTTTAATAATTAATATTTAATTTAATTAATAATTAATCATTTAACAAATATTATTAATATTTTATTTTTAATATAATAGTATACATTTATTATTACTTTACTAGTGAAATTATTCCTGTTTTATGGTCACTAATATTACGCTATATACTATATTATATTACTACTCCACTATTGCTAATTCTACTATAATCTTACTAATTCGTAGGTCCTTATTTCTAAAGCTGTTGATCCAGAAGAAGGCAAAAACCCCTGGACACATTCAGCCAATTGTTGTCTCAGGGGGGAAATTCCTTCTTGACCCCGGGAAAAGGCGATCAGTCCTACAACCCTGGATCAAACCTGCTGATGTTATTTTTATGTCTCTACCATTATTACACAAATTAATATTCTATTACTGCTATTATTACTGCTCCTAATATTATTAAAGTCTTTATTATGATTTTACTACATTTTTAAGCTTTCTTAATCTAATAATAACTATTTTATGTCTATTATTTTTATTATTTTTAGATTTGAAGCTGTTGATGTTCCTTCAGCTGGAATGTTGGTGCCTTAGAGTCCATCAACGTCTCGCTGATTTGAGGAGGATGGTCCAGATGATGTTCCTCCTTCCTCTGAGGTTGGTATTCACGTATTTAAGGATGGACTGCTGGCGGATCTTGTGTCTTCCTGCTGGCTGGTTCTCAACTCTTCTGGTCCAGGTGTTGTTCTTTTCTTCTTTTGCTTTTGACTTTTTAGCATCTTCTTCTTTTTTCCCCTTGGTATCTCCTGCCTTATCTTCTTCTTTTTTCCCCTTGGTATCTTCTGCCTTATCTTGTTGGTTTTTCCCCTTGGTATCTTCTGCCTTATCTTCTTTTTTCCCCTTGGTATCTTCTGCCTTATCTTCTTTTTTCCCCTTGGTATCTTCTGCCTTATCTTCTTTTTTCCCCTTGGTATCTTCTGCCTTATCTTCTTTTTTCCCCTTGGTATCTTCTGCCTTATCTTGTTTTTTCCCCTTGGTATCTTCTGCCTTATCTTGTTTTTTCCCCTTGCTTTCTTCTGCCTTATCTTCTTCTTTCGCCTTGGTGTCTTCTGCCTCATCTACTTCCATTTCTTCTACCTCCCAATACTTCATTGCCTCCTTCATCTCCTCTTCTTTCGGCTCTTCTGGCATCACTGATGTTGGCTCAGGTTTTTCTTCATCCAAAGGAAATGGTAGATATTTCTTCTGAGCTTCCCGGTTGGTCGGCATGAGGCGCTAATAAAAGAAGATATTCATTCAGTTGACTATTGAGACGTTCCTTTTAGTGATGAGTGAGTATGTTCTATTAACCCTTTCGCCGAGTACGCTCGGGCCGAGCTCCGATTATTTATAGCTGCTCGGTGATATGGTTGAATCGCTCCCGTGTGCATGATTTGCGACTGTTTGACAGTTTTATTACATGTGAGGAATGTCAATTTCTTACACATTCCTCCCATGTAATAAAACTGTCAAACAGTTGCAAATGATGCACACGGGAGCGATTCAACCATATCACCGAGCAGCTATAAATACTCGGAGCTCGGCCCGAGCATACTCGGACAGAACATACTCGCTCAACCCTAGTTCCTTTACATCTATGGAGAAAACATGGACAACGTATTCTGCGGTATGATCAGTGACCTCCATGTTGAAGATCGGAGATGGCAGGAATCTGGTGCAGTATATCAGGAGTTGTAGATCCCTTTCTTCTTTTGTTCTTGGACAAGCTGGAAAGAAAAAACAAGCACATAATGGGATCAATCACACAAAGCCCAGAGGTATCAAATCTTTAAATTACTGGTAAATTTATTTAATCCAGCATCCAGTTTCGGCCCACCAGTAGCCAACTCCAGGACCCCACTTTTCAATTAACGTAACATTATCCTCAGTCATAAATCTATATAACAATGAACTGGATAGATTGTTCAGTGAATAAGATGCTGACTTTGTCTGTACATAGAGATTCAAGTATATTGTGCCAAGTACTGTTCATATCAGAGGGTGGTGGCCCACCGGAGGATTCTCCCGTTTTCCTGTTGGCCAGTCCAAGCCTGTTAACATCAACGTGACCTGCTGAATTCGGAATTATTCCCGGCATAGAAAGCAAACAATCTACTATTGGAAACTGTCTTCTAACTGACTTTCTGCTCAGTCTACATTGTGTTTCAATTCTGTACTGAACTAATAGATGGTCTGCATTATCAAATGCTGGATTAACCCCTTTAAAGCCTGGGGCGTATTAGTACGCCCCAGGCCATCACCCCCGGTTCAGTAAGGGCTCCGGCGGTGAGCCCCCATTGAACCGAGCACATGTCAGCTGATTATTACAGCTGATATGTGCCCGCAACAGCTGCAGGTGAAATCGCGATCCACCCGTGGCTGTTAACCAGTTAAATGCCGCTGTCAATCTCTGACAGCGGTATTTAACAGCGCTGCATCAGAGGCGCGTCACTTGCCACTCCTATCGGTGACCCCGTCACATGATCGCAGGTCACTGATGGGTGGGCATGACAACCCTGGGTCTGCAGCAGACCCCAGTGGTTGTCATGTAAAGATCGCTATGAGCTCCACCTAGTGGTCGGCGCTCATAGTACTGGAGCATTTCTGCTACATAGAGGTGATCTGTTTTATTTAGCAGAGGCGATCAGACAGTTGCTGCTTCTAGTCTCCTATGGAGACTATAGAAGCAAGCAAAAAGTGCATAAAAAATGTTTTAAAAATATGAAAAAAATAAAAACAATATAAACATTTAAATCACCCCCCTTTCGCCCCATTCAAATAAAATAATAATAAAAACAACCCACATACACATATTTAGTATCGCCGCGTTCAGAATTGCCAGATCTATCAATATAAAAAAAGAATTAATCTGATCGGTAAACGGCGTAACGAGAAAAAAATTCTAAACGCCAGAATTACGTTTTTTTGTCGCTGCAAAATTGCAATAAAATGCAATAACGGGCGATCAAAACATCGGATCTACCCCAAAATAGTAACAATAAAAACGTCAGCTCGGCGCGCAAAAAATAAGCCCTCACACAGACCCAGATCCCGAAAAAATGGAGACGCTACTGGTCTCGGAAATTGGCGCCATTTATTTATTTTTTTTAAGCAAACTTTGGATTTTTTTTTCACCACTTAAATAAGAAAGAACCTATACATGTTTGGTGTCTACGAACTCATAATGACCTGGGGAATAATAATGGCAGGTCAGGTTTAGCATTCAGTGAACGTGGTAAAAAAAACAAAAAAAAACCATCTGTGGTATTTCACTTTTTTTGCAATTTCATCGCACTTGGAATTTTTTCCCCTTTTTCCCATACACGATATGGTAAAACCAGTGATGACATTTAAAAGTACAACTCGTCCCGCAAAAAATAAGCCCTCACATGGCCATATTGACCAAAAAATACAAACACTATGACTCTGGGAATAAGGGGAGCAAAAAACGAAAATGCATAAACGGAAAATCCCGAGGTCCTTAAGGGGTTAATGGCACAATATTTTCAGATTAATGGAAAAAAAAAATATTTAAAAAAATAATCTCACATGAGAAGAGTCCAGGTCCGAAGACACATTCCTGTTGGAGGTAGACGTCCTAAAGAAAACAGAATCTGATGAGTGTCCACTTATCATTCACCAGGGATGAAGAATAGGATAAGGGGTCCGGTTATAATAAAGCTGCTGACCCCCCAAGATCTGCGGCTCGCGGCCATCCTGTATCTATTCTCTTTTGCAGTAGTCATAGGAAAAGCTGTGAATCCAAAAAAGACTAAAGGCCCCGTCACACTAAGCGATGCAGCAGCGATCCCGACAACGATACGACCTGTCAGGGATCGTTGCTGCGTTGCTAATACATCGCTGGTGAGCTGTCAAACAGGCAGGCTCACCAGCGATCAGGGGAGCAGCGATATTGTGGAAAGAATCGTTCCACGATGTCCTGCTCCCGTTACCAGCCTGCTGCTGAAGCAGGAGAAGGCTGGTAACTATGGTAAACATCGGGTTACTAAGTGCGCGTGTGCCCCTAGTAACCCGCTGTTTACCATGGATACCACTCTGCTACGTGCGCGGGAGGTTACCGTTCACCTTAGCAGAGCGGTATCCATGGTAAACAGCGGGTTACTAAGTGTGCGCGTGCCCCTAGTAACCCGATGTTTACCATGGTTACCAGCCAGATCGTTGGTCCCGCTGGTCACACACAGTGATGTGTGCTGGCCAGCGGGAGGCCAACGACCAAAAAATGGTCCAGGACACTTTGCAGCGATCAGCGACCTCACAGCAGGGGCCTGATCGTTGCAAAGTGTCACACATAGCGACATCGCTGGTGAGGTCGCTGGTGAGTCACCAAAACCGTGACACAGCAGCAATCTCGCTAGCGAGCTCGCTATGTGAGACTGGGGCTTTAGTCACAGACCTGATAAAGACACAAACAGCTTTCCACATTTATTCGTAGTGAACGTCCCCCCGGTATCGGACCCCCATTACACACATACACTCATATGACCACATGGAGCATAGCCTTTACTGGGTGTAAATAAAGATATATGACATTCATGTATTTCTATGTTCTTCATTCCCATAAGTACAGGAAACCCCCTAAAAACAACTGCCAAAGTGACTTCATTAACAGCGGATAAAGCCTAACCCCCATTATCAGTGCCAGCACACTCATCCCATTGACAACAGTGGCATAAACCCCTCAATAAATAATACTGGCAGCAGAGTGTCCTGTGTGACCTAATGATTATAGATGAGCGGTGTTCGACTAGAACTGTTCGCCAATCTCAAATTCGAGCTGTTTTGGGCGGTGTTCGAGTTGTTCGACGAACCCGAACGATTTGCAAAAAATTCGGCTGTTCGAGGTTATGTTCGATAACTGTTCGTGCACCAAAAGCGTGTCCTGCATGTCTGGCGCTATTTAGAGCACCCATCATGCAGGGATTGTCTGCCACTCACTGTAATGCCACAGCCATGGTGGTTGTGGCATTACAGTGATTGCCCAAATCGATGGGAACAGTGCTCACAGTGAAACATGAAAAGCCGGCAATTCAGCAGCGGCATACACCGGTACCCGACAATTTAGAACCAAAAGAATAGAGCTTCACACATAGATTAGATAGATATAAACATGTCAGCCACATATATACGAAGTACAGTGAAAGTGTTGCTTACTGTACTTGTCATTTAGCGTAAAGGATTTATCAAAAAAAATAATAGTGTTTTCATGCACCGTCTCTTTAAAAAAGCCGGCCGGCAATTCAGCAGCGGTACCCGACAATTTATAACAGACAGAATAGAGCATCATACATAGATTAGATAGATAGAAACATGTCAGCCACATATATATGAAGTACAGTGAAAGTGTTGCTTACTGTACTTGTCATTTAGCGTAAAGGATTTATCAAAAAAAATAATAGTGTTTTCATGCACCGTCTCTTTAAAAAAGCCGGCCGGCAATTCAGCAGCGGTACCCGACAATTTATAACAGACAGAATAGAGCATCATACATAGATTAGATAGATAGAAACATGTCAGTCACATATATATGAAGTACAGTGACAGTGTTGCTTACTGTACTTGTCATTTAGCGTAAAGGATTTATCAAAAAAAATAATAGTGTTTTCATGCACTGTCTCTTTAAAAAAGCCGGCCGGCAATTCAGCATCTGTACCCGACAATTTATAACAGACAGAATAGAGCTTCACACATAGATTAGATAGATAGAAACATGTCAGTCACATATATATGAAGTACAGTGATAGTGTTGGTTACTGTACTTGTCATTTAGTATTAAAATAAAGGATTTATTATTAAAAAAATTGGCGTGGGGTTCCCCTTAATTTTAGGCTCTAGCGGAGGTTAAGCAGACGGCTGGGGCAGATGTTTGAAGCCTGGGAAGGGGGTAATACCCACGGAGCTTCCCAGGCTACTAATATCAGCCCCCAGCTGAATACATAGCCTTTACTAGCTATTAAAATGGGGGACCCCCCCAAAAAAATGACGTGGGGTCCCCCCTAATTTAATAGCTAGCAAAGGCTAGGCAGACAGCTGGGGGCTGATATTAATAGCCCAGGAAGGGAGCCATGAATATTGGCCCCCTCCCAGGCTAGAAACACCAGCCGTCAGCCGCCCCAGAAATGGCGCATTCATAGGATGCGCCAATTCTGGCACTTAGCCTCGCTCTTCCACGCTGCCCTGGTGCGGTGGCAGGGGGTAATAGGGTTGGGGTTGATGTCAGCTTATAATGCCAGCTGACATCAAGCCCAGGTTAGTAATGGAGAGGCGTCTATAAGACACCCCCATTACTAACCCCATAGTCAAAGTTAAAAAAAACACAAACACCCAGAATAAAGTCCTTTAATTGAAATAAAGACACAATCCTTTATTGTTCTAAATTAAACCATACTTACCGTCACGCCCATTCCAGCTGAAGCCAACGATCTCCTGCAATAAAAGAAAAATAATAAAGCAACCTCATCCTTACCTTTCCATGGTTCCCACGACAGCTTCAGCTCTGCTACATCGAGATGACTGGCTGGACCGCAGCAGAACGCTGCCATCCAGTCTGTCATCCCGCAGACACTGAGAAGCGCAGGCATGCTTGCGCTCCTCACTGTCTCGCTGTGACGGCATCCAGATGAGCCGAGGTCATGTCCAATGAACTCGGCTCACCTCATGCACGTCACTGACAGCGTGGGAAAATTCTCACGCTGAAGTGCTGAGTGCAGGAGAATACTCCCACGCTGTCAGTGATGTGCATGAGGTGAGCTCATGTCCAATGAACTCAGCTCACCTCCTGCACGTCACTGACAGCGTGGGAAAATTCTCCTGCAATCAGCGCTTCAGCGTGAGAATTTTCCCACGCTGTCAGTGACGTGCATGAGGTGAGCCGAGTTCATTGGACATGAACTCGGCTCATCTGGATGTCGTCACAGAGAGACGCTGAGCAGCGCAAGCAAGCCTGCGCTTCTCAGTGTCTGCGGGATGACAGGCTGGATGGCAGCGTTCTGCTGCGGTCCAGCCTGTCATCTCGATGTAGCAGAGCTGAAGCTGTCGTGGGAAACATGGAAAGGTAAGGATGAGGTTGCTTTATTATTTTTCTTTTATTGCAGGAGATCGTTGGCTTCAGCTGGAATGGGCGTGATGGTAAGTATGGTTTAATTTAGAACAATAAAGGATTGTGTCTTTATTTCAATTAAAGGACTTTATTCTGGGTGTTTGTGTTTTTTTTAACTTTGACTATGGGGTTAGTAATGGGGGTGTCTTATAGACGCCTCTCCATTACTAACCTGGGCTTGATGTCAGCTGGCATTATAAGCTGACATCAACCCCAACCCTATTACCCCCTGCCACCGCACCAGGGCAGCGTGGAAGAGCGAGGCTAAGTGCCAGAATTGGCGCATCCTATGAATGCGCCATTTCTGGGGCGGCTGACGGCTGGTGTTTCTAGCCTGGGAGGGGGCCAATATTCATGGCTCCCTTCCTGGGCTATTAATATCAGCCCCCAGCTGTCTGCCTAGCCTTTGCTAGCTATTAAATTAGGGGGGACCCACGTCATTTTTTTGGGGGGGTCCCCCATTTTAATAGCTAGTAAAGGCTATGTATTCAGCTGGAGGCTGATATTAGTAGCCTGGGAAGCTCCGTGGGTATTACCCCCTTCCCAGGCTTCAAACATCTGCCCCAGCCGTCTGCTTAACCGCCGCTAGAGCCTAAAATTAAGGGGAACCCCACGCCAATTTTTTTAATAATAAATCCTTTATTTTAATACTAAATGACAAGTACAGTAACCAACACTATCACTGTACTTCATATATATGTGACTGACATGTTTCTATCTATCTAATCTATGTGTGATGCTCTATCTTTCTGTTCTAAATTGTCGGGTACCGCTGCTGAATTGCCGGCCGGCTTTTTTAAAGAGACAGTGCATGAAAACACTATTATTTTTTTAAATAAATCCTTTACACTAAATGACAAGTACAGTAAGCAACACTGTCACTGTACTTCATATATATGTGACTGACATGTTTCTATCTATCTAATCTATGTGTGAAGCTCTATTCTTTCTGTTATAAATTGTCGGGTACAGATGCTGAATTGCCGGCCGGCTTTTTTAAAGAGACGGTGCATGAAAACACTAATATTTTTTTTAATAAATCCTTTACACTAAATGACAAGTGCAGTAACCAACACTGTCACTGTGCTTCTTATATGTGTGACTGACATGTTTCTATCTATCTAATCTATGTGTGATGCTCTATTCCTTCTTGTCTAAATTGTCGGGTACCGGTGTATGCCGCTGCTGAATTTGCCGGCCGGCTTTTTTAAAGAGAGTGTCTTCTGAGCAGTTTGTCAGCTTTTGGACACCTTTGCAGGTGTTTTCTATGTGTTTCTATGTGTTTTTGTTTGCCTGCCATTGGTTTTAACGGTGTTCGACGGTGTTCTAAGGTGTTCGACGAACAGTTCGACGAACAGTTCCTCGAACATCCCGGTGTTCGACGAACCGAACCGAACCCGAACACTACGGGGGTGGCTCAACACTACTAATGATACAATTCTGCTTTCCTGCAGCCACTAGGGGGAGCACAGTGCACCAGTAGATATATATTGTACTGATAGCTCCCCCTAGTGGCAGGTGACAGCAGCCGTTCTCTCCTATATTGAATTTAGGTGAGATCAGTGACATCAGATGATGGGATGGGAGCACTCACCGACATCCATCTTCACCGCTCACTGTCCTGTAACAGACTGAGGATGAATGACAGTTTGCTTTATTTTCAA
Organism: Phyllobates terribilis; assembly: GCF_046119375.1. NCBI lineage: Eukaryota > Metazoa > Chordata > Amphibia > Anura > Dendrobatidae > Phyllobates > Phyllobates terribilis. Next base: position 2,237,339 of record NW_027363060.1, on the reverse strand, counting down.
ATTCAAATCCAGCGATCCTATTGGCTGAGCAGTGTTATGTAACACACTGAATTTAAAGGGACAGAACGCTCTTATTTCTCTTCAGTGTATTTCATGTGTGCGTGTTGTAATTCTGCTTATAATATGAAGCTGTGGAGATAATCTGAGCTTTAATTTACATACAGAGGGACTGAAATCTCATTAGATATCATATCAGGACATTCATTAAAGGGATTGTGCCATCAAAATTTTATTTTCGGCAATTGAAAACATGTAAACTGTTAATTTTTTTTTTTAATATTAACATTTGTTTTTAACCACTTCACGACCTTGCGATTTTCCATTTTCGCTCTTTGGTTTTCTGCTCCCCTTTTTCCCAGAGCCATAACTTATTTATTCTTCCGTCAATATGGCCGTACGAGGGCTTGTTTTTTAGGGGACGAGTTGTGTTTTTGAATGACACCATTGATTTTACCGTATAGTGTACTGAAAACCGGGAAAATAATTCAAAATGCTGTGAAATTGAAAAAAAAGTTCATTTCCACAATTTTTTTTTGATCATGTTCTCTAAATGGTAAAACTGCCCTCCATTATGATTCTCCAGGTCATTACGAGCTCGCAGATACCAAACATGGAGAGGTTCTTCTTAATCTAAGTGGTGAAACAAAATCTGAAATTTGTAAGAAAAAAAATTTAGCTTATGTCGCCATTTTCTGAGACCCATAGCGTCTCCGTTTTTTAGGATCTGGGGCCGGGTGAGGGCTTATTTTTTGCGCAACAAGCTGATGTTTTTATTGATACGATTTTGGGGTAGATCTGATGTTTTGATCGCCCTTTTTTGCACTTTATTACAATGTTGAGGCGATCAAAAAACGTAATTCTGGCTTTTCGATGTTTTTCTCGTTACGCCGTTTACAGATGGGATTAATTTACTTCATATTTTTATAGATCGGGAGATTCTGAACGGGGCGATACCAAATATGTTTATTTTATTTTTTTGTTATTGTTTTATTTTCTATGGGGCAAAAGGGGGATGATTTGAACGTTTGTTTTTTTATTGTTAAAATATTTTTTTAAACTTTTTTTTTACTTGCTTCAATATTCTTCATAGGGGACTTGAAGCTTCGATCATCTAATCGCTTGTGCTACACATAGCAAGGCTTCAGCACTGCTATTTGTAGCAAAAATCACGATCTCCCATGAATGCCGGCCACACGCCGGCGTTCATAGAAGATTCCCAATGACAAGCACAGGGGTGTTCTGCAGAGCCCCTGACTGTCATGACAATCCATGGGCGGGACATATGATGCGCTTTCGGCTGACGCTTATTTTAAATGCCACTGTCAGTGATTGACAGCAGCATTTAAGTGGTTAACAACCACGGGTGGATCTCGGATCCTTCCGCAGTTGTTAGAGGCACATGATAGCTGATCAGATCAGCTGTCATGTGCATGTATTTAGACATGTGACTGTACTTACCCCTCCCTCTGCACTTGGTGCCATTTTTTTTTCTGCATTTAAACCATGTATGCCTGTAACTGGTTATGTATGGTTGTCCTGAGGAAGGAGTCTGTGGACTCTGAAACGCGTTGACAATAAACCTACAATTCTATTACCAACATTTGTCTCTTTGGAGAGCGCGGAAATATTTCCTATCCTGCTATATAAGTCTACTGAACACTGCGATACTCATCTCATCCTGGACCTCCGCTCAGCATTCACCGCATCCCTGCGCCTCCTGTCACTGCTCGCACTGAGCTGTGTGAATGGTGACAGGGGGAAAGTGTAGCTCGCAGTACAGCTATGGGCTTCAAAAAACATGGTGCCGATCTCCCACAGTTGTGACCTGGACAGCCCAGGAGGCGTGCCTAGGTCACAGCAGCAGGCAGCCACAATGTGTCACGGGTGTGTCAGAGGTGACAGTCGCCCTGCAGTGGGTTGCAGGAGATCTCTACGTTTGGCATTGCAGACAGCTTCTTAGATAAGAGGCTTTCTTTAGGACCGAGCGGCTAACTCTCTCTTGCTAATTAGCTCTCTGGCCTGGGTGTATATATACCTGGTGTGTCTGAGAGGGAGTCGCTGGCATATTCATTTCTACTTGTGAGGCTTAGACGGAGCAGTACTTTGTCCTCTCTGGAGCTTGAGGCCGTGTGCATATTTGGACTCATCTAAAGCTAAGCAATTTCCCCGTGTTTTGTCTTCCCTTGTTGTCTATAGTGTTTAGTGGAGGTTGACTAGTGCTCATCTCCTTCCATCCCTAGCCGTAGCCATGCGCCAGGGAAAGTAGAGCGAGGCACGTGTGCGGCGATTGCTGAAGAGGCAATATAGGGATGGTAGTTGAGACAGGGTGACGCTAGACCAGACTAGGAGGTCTCCACTTCCCCCTTTCCCTAGTGTCTGGGCTCCCTTTCCCTCTGTGTTGCACTAACACCTGGTGTGACACAATGCAGGAAATGCAGGAGGACACAGTACACAGAGGCTGCCATATTTGAAGTGTGTAAGCTTCGTGCTCAGACAATTACACATCAGCAAACTTATATGGCCGCCCACTGTGGCTGTAGATAGAGTTAATAAATTCAAAAATATTAAACCAGTGCATTTAATTTTGTATTAAAAATAATTGATTATATACTCAATAATTATTAATACAAAAATAAAAATCACGGCACCTTCCATTTAAGATTGACATTGTATACCCCAATTTTAATGATGGAGTATTTTATAGTTGGATGCATCAAATTCATTAAGGGGCGCACACCACTTAATCAATAAAACACATCTTCTCAGTGGTGTCACCTCTGTGTATTTTGCCAACTATTTAATTTTTCAGTCTGCCTTTAAATGACTGAATATTTTATTCTATAGAGTGTTTATTTTTCTCTCTTTTAATGTTTACTTTGTTGTGTTGCAATGTATTACTGTGACCTCTAGATGGCTCTGGTGCAGCAATGATATATAGCAGATTACTGACAGAGTACTGAGCGGTGTGAGGTGTGAGCCACATGGAGTGCTGGGGGAACCTGTTACCTCCTACCAAAAAGCTGAAGGACCTGGAATAGATAATATTGTGATCAGTCAGAGAAGGAGGAGAGCAGCGACTGAGAAAAACAAGCTGTGGGTCCTGCAGAAATCATCGGCATATCTCACAACCGTCCCGGATCCAGTGGGGCTATGACCTGGACGTCAGCTGAAGTCAGCATAGTCTGCGCAGCACAGATGCAGCACACATTGTTTAGTTCCACTTTGGAGGAAGGGCCGGCATATGTCTGTGCTCTGTACAACATTACATTCACACAGGGTCGAACTGGCCTGGCAGGGCACCGGTGAAATGCCCGATGGGCCCCAGAGAGGAGGAGGAAAAGGGCACTGGCTTTTTAAAAGCGGAGGATGCAGGAGCGCTCGCATGCAGAACTGACCTACCATGACAACAATGGCTGGCGACACCACCCCATGCACGCAGGCAAGTACTGTGGCCCAGGGAGGGGGAAACGATGGCGCGCTATGGGGCCCGTGCAGCCACCGGGGTCCTCCCCACCCTCATCCCCTCCCCCATCTCTCCTCGTTCCGAACAGCTCCAGTGTCTTCTAATTCTGATGTGTCAGGGCAGAGGGCGCAATGACGTCACCACAGCGCGCCCTCTGACCTGAGCACTCCAGAGTTAGAAGACGCGCTGGGTATACCGGACCTGCGGGGAACGGGAGAGGTGAGTAATTGATATTTTGTTTTATGTATGCAGCATCATATGGGGCCATTATACTGCATGGAGCAATATATGGGGCCCAGTATATACTGTATGGGGCCATTATACTGTATGGAGCAAAATATGGGGCCCCGTATATACTATATGAAGCCATTATACTGTATGTCGCAAAATATGAGGGTGGCCCATTATATACTACGAGCTATTGAACCCGTTCTACGCCCAGGTGGCGAGCATTTTTATTGGTATATGGTCTCCCATGCTGGTATGTGCTGCCCCCCCTCCTGGTATTTGTGCTGCCTCCATCCTGTCCCCACCATCCTATCCTGGTATGCATGGCACTCCTCATCCCCCAATCCTGGTATGCATGGCACCCCTCATCCCCAATCCTGGTATGCATGGCAACCCCCATCCCAATCCTGGTATGCATGGCACCCCTCATCCCCATCCTAGTATGCATGGCACCCCTCATCCCAATCCTGGCATGCATGGCACCCCTCATCTCAATCCTGGCATGCATGGCACCCCTCATCCCAATCCTGGTATGCATGGCGCTCCTCATCCCAATCCTGGCATGCATGGCACCCCTCATCCCCAATCTTGGTATACATGGCACCCCTCATCCCAATCCTGGCATGCATGGCACCCCTTATCCCCAATCCTGGTATGCATGGTGTGTCACCCTGGCCTGGATGCCACAAAGTGTAATAAAGCTGTGTCTGAGAGCAAGGGGGAGGTTCTCTAGTCAGGGGAATATTAGCATGCAATGCCTCCTGTCTCAGGCCAGTAGGGGGAGCTGGCTGCCCCTATAAAAGCTGGTACTGGGGGCAGGGTTAGGGAGAACTGGACGACCTGTCTCAGGATTCAGGTCCCAGAGCAGAGAGGGACAGTTGTATTGCACCCTAAGAGGAAGTGTGGCAGTAGGAGAGCCACAAGCCAGAGACAAGAGGCGAAGAGAGCCTGTCTTGGCAGATAACGGACTTAATTTACCAGACTTTGGTGTCTGAGGCTGGGAGGATTCCACATTCTCCAGCAGATAACCAGTCCGCAGGGGACTGTATATTCCTTGGCCTAAGAAGCCTGGAGGCCCTGCCACAACCGAAGGGACCAGTAAAGCCGTACAAGGCTGGGAGCAGAAAGGAACCCACGTCGCAGGCCATACAGGCGAGAATACACGGAGAGCTCGGAAGCGTGGGCTGTTACCCTATAAAGAGGAGATAGCCAGAAGGAGCACAGAAAGCACGGTAGGCCTACACCCTCACCCTGACCAGGGCCAATTTCCCCGTTGCTCTCAGACATCCAGGTCCCCTCCTAGCCGGGACTGTTTGTGGGTCAGTTTACTTGTTTTAGTAAAGACCCTGGACTGCAACCTGTTGTCTGTGTGCTCCTTGCTCCTCCAGCACTATCAGCACTGGGACTCTCACTACCATCACTCCCACCATCCATTATACTGCCCTGGGGCCGCACTCTTCCCGTGGGGAGTCACGCTACCCCAGCTGCACACATCATCAGCCCCAGCAGTCTGCATGCAGCGGCGGTTCCTAATAACCGCAATCCACGGGTGGCGTAGTCGGACATAATCAACAGCACATAACGGACTACCACTGTCCTGACCACCCTGAGCCACGGAACCGGGTTGCCACTACTACTCCCACCGTTTCCCTATTGCCCGGATCCGAGTGCCCCACGGCCCAGGGGGCGAGTCACATGGCACCCCTCACCCCCAATCCTGGTATGTGTGGCCCCCTCATCCCAATCCTGGTATGTATGGTACTCCTCATCCCTATCCTGGCATGTGTGGTACTCCTCATCCCTATCCCGGTATGCATGGTACCCCATCCCTCATCCCTATCATGGTTTGTATGGTATCCCTCATCCCGGTATGCTTGGCACCCCTCACCCCCAATCCCGGTATGCATGGCACCCCTCATCCCCAAATCCTGGTATGCATGGCACCCCTCATCCCCAATCCCGGAATGCATGGCACCCCTCATCCCCAATCCCGGTATGCACGGCACCCCTCATCCCCATCCTGGTTTCCGATCCGACGCCTTACTCCTGCCCCGGTCTCCGGCATAGAGAGGCGCCGCGGCAACGCTCCTCCCGGTCAGGTAAGTATCTAAGTATGGCGCCAGAGATCGCGGTATACGTTCAGTGTCTACGTATACCGCGCCATACACTCCTCTTACCTGTAACGGCTGGATGCGTGATTCTGCCTGGAGCCAGACTGCGCGTCATGCATGCGTTGTCTATAAAGGCTTCAGATAGAGACACGCATCCCCGGTAATATTATAGATAAGGGGCCATTATACTGTATGGATCAATTTATGGTGCCCAGTATATACTGTATGGAGAAATATATGAGGCCCAGTATATACAGTATGAAGCAAAAAATGTGGCCCTTTATTTATTATATGGGGCCATTATACTGTGCAGCAATATATGGGGCCCAGTATATACTGTATGGAGCAATATATGGGGCCCAGTATATACTGTATGTAGCCATTATACTGTATGGAGTAATATATGGGGCCCCTTATTTACTATATGGGGCAATCATACTGTGTGGAACAATTTATGGGGCCCAGTATATACTGTATGGAGCAATATATGGGGCCCTTTATACTGTATGGAGCACTATATGTGGTCATTATACTGTATGGAGCAATATGTGGCCCATTATATACTATATGTGGTCATTATGCTGTATGGAGCAATATGTGGCCCATTATATACTGTATGGAGCAATATATGGGGCCCATTATATACTATATGGGGCCATTATACTGTATGGAGCAATACATAGGGCCCATTATATACTATATGGGGCCATTATACTGTATGGATCAATTTATGGGGTCCATTATATACTATATGGAGCAATATATGGGGCCCATTATATAATATATGGGGCCATTATACTGTATGGAGCAATAAATGGCGCCCAGTATATACTGTATGGAGCCATTATATTTTATGGAGCAATATATGGGGCCCATTATATAATACTTTACGTGGCAATTATAGTGTATGGAACAATTTATGGGGCCCAGTATATACTGTATGGAGCAATATATGGGGCCCATTATACTGTATGGAGCACTACTATATGTGGTCATTATACTGTATGGAACACTATATGGGGCCATTATATAGTATGGAGCAATATATGAGGCTCATTATATATTATATGGGGCCATTTTACTGTATGGAGCAATTTATGGAGCCCATTATATACTATATGGGGCAATTATACCCTGCAGCAGTATATGGGACCCAGTATATACTGTATGGAGAAATATATGGGGCACATCATATACTATATGTGACCCTTATACTGTATGGATCAATTCATGGGGCCCAGTATATACTCTATGGGGCCCAGTATATACAGTATGGAGCAACAAATGTGGCACATTATATATTATATGGGGCCATTATACTTTGCAGCAATATATGGGGCTCAGTATATACTGTATGGAGCAATATATAGGCCCATTATATACTATATGTGGCCATTATACTGTATGGAGCATTATCTAGGGCCCAGTATATATTGTATGGAGCAATATATTGGGCCCATTATATAATATATGGGGCCATTATACAGTATTGAGCAATTTATGGAGCCCATTATATACTATATGGGGCAATTATACTGTGCAGCATTATATATTATATTATATATACTGTATGGAGCAATATATTGGGCACATCATACACTATATGTGACCATTATACTGTATGGATCAATTTATGGGGCCCAGTATATACTGTATGGAGCCATATATGGGGCCCAGTATGTATAGTATGGAGCAAAAAATGTGGCCCTTTATATATTATATGGGGCCATTATACTTTGCAGCAATATATGGGGCCCAGTATATACTGTATGGAGCAATGTATGGGGCCCATATATACTATATGTGGCCATTACACTTTATGGAGCAATATATGGGGCCTATTATATACTATATGTGGCCATTATACTGTATGGAGCAGTATCTAGGGCCCAGTATATACTGTATGGAGCAATATATTGGGCCCATTATATAATATATGGGGCCATTATACTGTATGGGGCAATATATGGGCCCAGTATATACTGTATGGAGCAATATATTGTGCCCATTATATAATATATGTTGCCATTATACTGTATGGAGCATTATATGGGGTCCAGTATATACTGTATGGAGCAATATATGGGGCCTGTCATATACTGTATGAGGCCATTATACTGTATGGAGCAATATGTGGGGCTTATTATATACTATATGGGGCCATTATACTTTATGAAGTAATATATGGGGCCCATTATATACTATATAGGGCGATTATACTGTGAATCAATATATGGGGCCAATTATACAATATATGGGGCCATTATACTATATGGAGCAATATATGGGGCCCATTATATACTATATGGAGATATTATACTGTATGGAACAATTTATGGGGCCCAGTAGATACTGTATGGAGCAATACATTTGGCCTATTATATACTACATGGGGCCTTTATATTGTTTGGAGCAATTTAGAGGACCCAGTATATGACGCGCCCCCTGGGCCAGTGTTGTGCAGGGGATACCCGGAGCTGGATCGCTGGGGGTTGTAGTCTCAGTGTGGCGGTGACCCGGTCCGTGCCCAGGGCGGTCAAACCAGTGGCAGTCTTAGGTAATAACAATGTCCGACTACGCCACCCGTGGATTGCGGTCAGTGGGGACCGCCGCTGCGCTGCAGACCGCTGAGGCTGATGTTGTTTGCGCAGCCGAGTATGGGATAACTCCCCACGGGAGAAGTATTGCCTCAGGGCAGCTAATGTGAGAGATGATGGGAGTGATGGTGTAAGCGTCCCAGTACTGATGGTGCTGGTGCGGCGATGAAACACAGAGACGTGTGGTGCAGTTCAGGGTCTTTACTGATGGTATAAAGCAGACCCTCCCGGGAGTACTGGTTAGCAGTAGGGGCCTGGTCAGTCTGTGAGCAAGCAGGATCTCCCCTGGCCAGGTGGAGTTGTAGGCCTCCCCGTCTATCTGCACTCTTTCCTGGCTACCTTGCTCTATGCGGGTAAAAGTAGCCCACGTCCCTGAGTATACCGTGTGGTGCTCACCCGTATGGCCGGTGACTTGGGGCCTTCTGTTAGCCTCCGCTTCACAATGGCGTTGCTGGTCCCTTGCTTGTGACCGTGCCTCTGGGCTTCTATGGCCAGAGGACATGGAATCCCCTGCCGGTTGGATTCTGCTGCTGGACCTGGATGTCCCCACAGCCTCGGACTCCGTGTCCGGTATTAGTGTCTTCAACCAGGGCGAACTCTGCTCAGCTCCAGCCCCTGGTATTCAGCTACTGTTCCTACAGAGCTCCTGGTTCTTACTTTCCCTCTCCAGGCTCTGACTCCCCTAATCCCGCCCCAGACCCAGTTTATAAGGGCAGATTCCTCCCCTCCCAGGTCTGGGCGGGCAGTGTTGCATGCTCAGGGCTCCTGACCAGAGAAACCTCCCACTTGCTCTCAGACATAATATTTCTATTACTGTGGCAACCAGACCCCTGGGGTGCCACATTCCCCCCTAGTAAATTTTAGTACTCCGGGACTAAACACATTTTTAAAGAAACATAAATACAAGGGTATAAACAATAACAAGTCAACATGAAAAAGTACATTTTGTGGTCACGGCGTGTCCGTGACCGGGTGTCCATATCACCCAAGGTGAAGTTCGTGAAACAAGAGGGTGTCCATGTCACCCAAGGTGAAGCTTTAAGCGAAGTAGGGGACCTGTCCAAAGAAAACCCCTTGCGTTGGCCTTGGGCGTGGCTGCAAGGCTGAAGCTAGCTACTTTGGGCCGCAAGGAGGCCACGCCAGACAGGTTTTCTCTTCCGCGGCCATCTTCGCAAGAGGCACCAAGGTGCAACTATCTACAAAACTGTTCCGGTTATCCAGCGTCCATAACCTGTTAGTCCAAAAAAATCTGCAGGGTAACTGAGAAACATAATTAGTAACAGGCAACAACAAAAACCATAAACAGTTAAACAGATAAATTCACAGTGCATTAGTTTATATTTTCCAGCGAGCGGGCATCTGACCTCTAGTGCTTCTAGTGGATCTACGCAACTCACTAACTGGTTCTGCACTACAGGGTGTAGGAGGTGTTATGGGTAAGCTGGGCAGCTGTCTGCGCACTCTTTGGTTCACTAGGGGCACGGCAGGCTCACTACTAGCAGAGGGTTGATCCTCCTGCGCTGCTGGTGTGGACTCTTCTGCCTCCTGGGCTGGCTGCTCTTCCAGCTCTACCTGGTCTTCTGTAGGCACTTGAGGGGCTGGCTGGAGAAAGGTGAGGACGGGCACCACGATAGTGTTGTTTACTTGTGTCCAGGACCGGGGAAAGTCTCCGAGTACGGTGCTGATCATTTCCTCCTTTTCCTCTACGGGTTGAGGGTCTTCCTGATCTTCATCCGTGCTTTGTAACCTCTCGGGGCACTTTTTCAGGTGGTCTCTGGAGACAGTGGCTGTGGTCTCTCCTCCATCCTTGCTGATGACGTACACCTTTGGATTATTGTGGCTTGAGGGCAGTACGGTGTACGGGTCCTTTTCCCACTGGTCGTCCAACTTATGGAGCCGCCTTTTTCTTTTCAAGACCTGCTCTCCAGGTACCAGGGTAACAGCGGGAGCATGTTGGTTATAAGTCCTCTCCTGCCTTTCTCTTGATTGACAGAGACTTCGCTCGATGCTCTCCTGTACTTTCCGGTACTGTTGCTGCCGTTCTGTATCCCAGTCTGCCTCTGGTGAGGTGTCCTCGGGTGTCAGGACTCCCATATCCAGGTCAACAGGCAGCTTACCAGATCTTGCTCACATGAGGTAAGCTGGGGTACAGTTGGTGGAACCTACCGGGATGTGGTTATACAGGTCCACCAGATCGGGCAGTTTCTCAGGCCACAGACTGCGTTCTTCCAGGGGCAATGATTTTAGCAGATCTATCACCACCTGGTTCATCTTCTCGCAGAGTCCATTGGTTTGGGGGTGATAGGGCGTTGTTCTTATCTTTTTGCAGCCATACAGGTTGCAGAACTCCTGAAAGACCTCCGCTTCAAAGGCTGGTCTTTGGTCCGTCAGCACTTGGTCCGGGTACCCGTGGGGGCGGCAGAAGTGCAGCTGGAAGGCTCTTGCTGCTGTCTGAGCCGTTAAGTCTTTGACAGGGACCACCATCAGGAACCGGGAGTAGTGATCCACGATGGTTAGGGCGTAGACATACCCGCTTCTGCTTGGAGCCAGTTTAACATGGTCCAGGGCGACCAGTTCCAGCGGCTGCCTGGTGATGATGGGCTGCAGGGGAGTCCTCTGGCTGGCACGGTCCCTTCTTCTTAGATTGCACGGGCCACAGTCTCTACACCACTTCTCAATGGCTCCTCTCATGCCTATCCAGTAGAACCGTTCACGCAGCAGGAACTCCAGCTTCTTCCATCCGAAGTGCCCTGCCCCATTGTGGTAGGACTCCAGCACCATAGCTGCGTCCCGTCTCGGTACCACCACCTGCCAGATCAGCTCATGTGTCCGGGAATTGACCATTCTGCGGCACAACTTCTCCTTGTAGAGAAACAGTCTGCTCTTTTCCGTCCACAGTTGCTTGGTCTCTTCCGGAGCGTCTGGGTCCAGGCGGGCGTCAGCCGGGTCAGCATTTCCTTCACCAGACGGACTGCGGGGTCACTGTCTTGCGTCTCCGCCCAGTTGTAGTGGGGTAAGGGGTTGAACGTAGCGGATCGCTGGCCCCTCACACGGTGGGAATACTGGGTAATCCCATGACGGTGAAACGCAGGGAGTTCGATCTCTTCCAGTTCTTCTGGATCTTCCCCTCCGTCCGGTAGGTTCGGCATCCTGGACAGGGCGTCCGCGTTGGTATTGGAGCGTCCTGCCCGGTACTTGATCGTGAACTCAAAATTGGACAGGCGGGCCATCCATCTCTGCTCCAGGGCACCCAGTCTTGCAGTGTCCAGGTGGGTCAACGGGTTGTTGTCCATGTACACGGTGAACCTGGAAGAGGCAAGGTAATGCTTAAAACGTTCGGTTACTGCCCACACCACTGCCAGGAACTCTAGCTTGAACGAGCTGTAATTCTCAGGGTTTCTTTTTGTGGGTCACAGTTTTCGGCTGGCGAAAGCAATTACCCGTTCTCTCCCCTGCTGGATCTGGGACAGTACGGCTCCTAGCCCGATGTTGCTTGCGTCCGTGTGGAGGATAAAGGGCTGGCTGTAATCAGGGTACGCCAGGATTTCATCCCCCGAGAGGGCCATCTTCAGCTGGCGGAAGGACTCCTCTTCTAGCTTTTCCCACTTGAAGGGCGGCTTCTGGTTTTTGGCCTTCCTGGACTGGCCTATCAGGAGGTCCTGCATAGGAGCTGCCTTCTTGGTAAAATCGGGAATGAATCTTCGGTAGTAGCCTACCAACCCGAGGAACTGCCGCACTTCCTTTATGCTGGATGGTCTTGGCCAGTCCTTAATCACGGTGATCTTGTCAGGGTCGGGAGCCACTCCGTCAGCACTCACCACGTGTCCCAGGTACTGTACCTTTGGTTTTTTTACCTTTAGGCCATAGCTTGTGTAACGGGTCTGGGAGGCGGAACCTCTGAGCTACTATACAAGGGGGCGGTCCTTGTAAGGGAGCAGGTGGCGACCAGGGTAGATGGGCAGGCAGTCACAGCAGGTGACTGGGACAGTCTCTGAATGAACGGACAGGAGGTCACGGCAAGTGACCGGGGCAGTCTCTGGATGAACGGGCAGGAGGTCACGGCAAGTGACCGGGGCAGTCTCTGGATGAACGGGCAGGAGGTCACGGCAAGTGACCGGGGCAGTCTCTGGGTAAAGGATTGGTACGACCTGTGGCGGCAGATGATAGACGTGAGCTCCCAGGTGAGCAGGCGAGAGTCTCTGGATAATCGGGTGGTCACAGCATGTGACGACGGAGCCTCCAGGAAGACCAACAGACAGGTAGCAGATGAGCGCTCCCAGGTGAGCGGGCAGGAGTCTCTGGACAGGCGGGTGGTCACAGCACGTGACGGCAGAGCCTCCTGGTAGGCTAGCAGACAGGCAGCAGATGAACGCTCCCAGGTGAGCGGGCAAGCTGGTCCTTAGACAGACTGACAGGAGTTGGAAGGCAGACCGTCGGACCTCAGGCAAGAAGGCAGGTAGAAGATGTGCGCTCCCAGGTGAGCGGGCAGGCTGGTCCTTAGACAGACTGACAGAAGTTGGAAGGCAGACCGTCGGACCTCAGGCTAGCAGGCAGGTAGCAGGATATCAGGCAGGAATTAGACAGCAGACTGGCAGGTATCTGGCAGGTAACTGGCAACGGGACCTGAGGGCTGAAGCAGAGTAGTGAACAGTGCTACAACATTGCTCGGGCACCTCCATTTTGGAGGAGGTGCCTTTTATATGGGAGGTCCTCCGGCAATTGGCCGGGGACTCCTTAGGACGGCGCGCGCGGTCCCTTTAAGAGAGGGGGAGCGCGCGCCCTAAGCACACTGCCGGGGAAGGAGCGCGTGCCGGAAGCAGCGGGGAGAGAAACGCTGGAGGACGCCGCGCCAGGAGCGGGGAGGTGAGAGGGACGGCGTCTCTGCCTAGAACGGGGCAGAGACGCCGATGCTACAGTACCCCCCCCTTTAGGCCCCCCTCTTTTTTTGGTCAGAAAGAAATTTCTCAAGGAGAAGCGGGGCGTTGATGTTCTCCCTGGGTTCCCAAGTTCTCTCCTCAGGACCAAACCCCTTCCAATCTACCAGAAAAAAGGTTTTTCCTCTTACCCTCTTGGAGGCCAGAATACTCTCTACCTCAAAGATGTCATCAGCGGAAACCGGAGCAGGAGGGGCACCTGGATTTTTGGAAAAAAAGTTAAAGACAACGGGTTTGAGGAGAGATACGTGGAAGGAGTTGGGGATCCGTAGGGTGGCCGGGAGTTTTAATTTGTAGGCCACAGGGTTAATTTGCCTGAGGACTTCGAAGGGGCCGATGAATCGAGGACCCAACTTGTAGGAGGGTACTTTGAGCCGCACATGTTTGGATGAGAGCCAAACCTTGTCTCCCGGACGGAATTGGGGCGGATCCAGACGTCTCTTATCAGCATATCTCTTCATCCGCTCAGAGGAGAGAAGAAGAGCGGACCTGGTGCTCTCCCAAATAGTAGAAAATTCGCTGACAAGAGACTCCGCAGCAGGGTTGTCCACAGAAACGGAGACAGGAAGTGGAATCCGGGGATGTTGGCCACCGACTATAAAGAACGGGGATTTGGAAGAGGACTCGCTCTCATGGTTGTTATAAGAGAACTCGGCCCATGGTAGGAGATCCACCCAGTCCGAGTGGTGAGCATCAACGAAGTGCCGGAGGTAGCTGGACAAGATCTGATTGATCCGCTCCACTTGACCATTGGACTGAGGGTGGTAAGCGGAGGAGAAATCCAGGGAAATGTCCAGCAGCTTACATGTGGCTCTCCAGAAGCGAGAGGTGAACTGAACCCCACGATCCGACACGATGTGGAGGGGCAGACCATGGAGACGGAAGATGTGGCGGATAAAGTCTTTAGCCAGCTCGGGTGCAGACGGAAGACCAGGCAGGGGAATGAAGTGGGCCATCTTAGAAAAACGGTCAGCGACAACCCAAATGACAGTACAACCGGCAGAAACTGGAAGGTCGGTGATAAAGTCCATAGCGATGTGTTGCCAAGGAGCAGCAGGTACGGGAAGGGGCAGGAGATGGCCAGCAGGTAGATGTCGGGGAACTTTGTTACGGGCACAGGATGAACAGGCCGCGACGAAGTCTACCACGTCCTTACGCAGGGTAGGCCACCAGTAATGCCGGGTAATAAGTTGGAAGGTCTTCTTTTGGCCAGCATGGCCAGCTAGTTTAGAAGAATGTCCCCAGCGAAGAACCCTCTCCCGATCTGGCACAGCTACGAACGTCTTACCGGGTGGAAGACGAGTCAGATCCAAGGGGGCCACATTCATCACCTTGGAGGAGTCGATGATGTGCGTAGGTTCCTCCTCTTGATCGGAGGACAGGAAGGACCGGGACAAGGCATCAGCTTTGACGTTCTTGTCCGCCGGACGGAAATGAAGAATGAAGTCGAAGCGGGCAAAAAACAACGACCACCGGGCCTGGCGAGGATTGAGTCTCTGGGCATTTTGGAGATATGCCAGGTTTTTGTGATCCGTGTAGATAATTACCGGGTAGAGAGCCCCTTCAAGCAGATAGCGCCACTCTCCCAGTGCCAATTTGATGGCTAGCAATTCCCGGTCTCCAATGGAGTAGTTGCGCTCCGACGAGGAGAAGATTTTGGAGAAGAAGCCGCACGTTACCATTCTCCCGGTAGAAGACTTCTGGGTGAGCACCGCTCCGGCTCCGGAGGAGGAGGCATCAACCTCCAAGTAGAATTGTTTATTACAGTCCGGACGGTGCAGGACGGGAGCAGAGGCGAAGGCTTTCTTTAGGGAAAGGAAGGCCTCCTCGGCTTCAGGCGACCATGTCCTGGGGTTAGCCCCCTTACGGGTAAGTGCAGATATGGGAGCAGTCCGAGACGAGAAGTGTGGGATGAAAAGACGATAATAATTAGCGAAGCCCAGGAATCGCTGTATCGCCTTCAAACCTTCAGGACGAGGCCATTTTAGAACGGAAGAGAGCTTCTCGGGATCCATTTGCAGACCTGTTTGGGAGATGACATAGCCCAAGAACGGAAGGGAGGTCTGATCGAAGAGGCACTTCTCGTATTTGGCGTAAAGGTGGTTCTGCCGAAGCCTAAGCAGGACCTGACGAACATCCCTCCGGTGTGTGGGGAGATCCGGAGAGAAGACCAAGATATCGTCCAGGTATACCACTACGCAGGAGTACAGGAGGTCACGGAAGATGTCGTTGACTAGTTCCTGAAAGACCGCGGGAGCATTACAGAGACCGAAGGGCATCACAAGGTACTCGTAGTGACCGTCCCGGGTATTGAATGCCGTCTTCCACTCGTCTCCTTGACGGATACGGACCAGATTATACGCTCCTCGTAGATCCAGCTTGGAGAAGATCCTGGCGCCCTTGAGACGGTCAAACAATTCGGAGATGAGTGGCAGGGGATATTTGTTTTTTACCGTGATGAGATTGAGTCCTCTGTAGTCAATACAGGGACGTAGCGAGCCGTCTTTCTTTTTGACAAAGAAGAATCCGGCTCCAGCCGGGGAGGTAGATTTTCGGATAAATCCCCTAGCCAGATTCTCTTCAATGTACTCAGACATGGCTCGGGTCTCGGCTGCAGACAACGGGTAGATACGCCCACGGGGAGGAGTGGTGCCAGGTACCAGGTCGATCGGGCAATCGTATGGCCTATGGGGTGGCAACGTCTCAGCTTCCTTCTTACCGAAGACGTCCGCATAGGGCCAGTAGGGAGCCGGGAGACCAGGTAAGTTAGCTGGAGTAGACTGAGGGCGAAGTGGACGGACCGGGACCAGGCAGGTCCTATGGCAGTCAGGACCCCATCGGAGTACTTCACCGGACCGCCAGTTCAATACGGGTTCATGTGTCTGGAGCCAAGGTAGACCTAGCAACAGGGAGTGAGAAAGTCCGGACAGCACATGGAATGAGATCTCCTCAGAGTGCAGCATTCCCACCTGCAGGGTTATGGGTTCGGTGACGAGCAGGATGGTCTCCGAGAGAAGTCTTCCATCCACGGAGGCGACTGACAATGGTTCAGCCAGGGACTTGGTGGGAATATGGTATCTCTCTACCAGAGACTGGGAGATGAGGTTTCCAGCAGCTCCAGAATCCAGATGGGTGAGTTCAAAGAGACGGTTTTCTCCCCAAGCAATAGAGACCGGTAAGGTCAGAGACGGAGAGGGCTTACTTTTGTCTAGGACGACCTCTCCGAGTGGTCCTAGACACTGGCGTTTCCCGGCTTTTCCGGGCAGGAACGGATGAAGTGCTTCATACTGCCACAATAGAAACAGCTTCCCTCGGCTCGGCGAGATTCTTGGCGAGAACCGACCATCTTGGTCTGGTCGACCTGCATAGGCTCAGGAGAGTGTAGCTGAGGAGAGATGGAGGGAGTGACGGGTTTCTGAAAAGTAGGAGCTAGACGTGGAAACCACCTCTCACGGGTGACCTCTTTGGCACGCTCCTGGAACCGCAGGTCAATCCGGGTGGCAAGAGTTATTAGGTCATCGAGAGTGGTAGGAATGTCCCGACCGGCAAGTTCATCTTTAATACGGCCGGACAGACCCTCCCAGAAGACGGAAACCAGAGCGTCATTATCCCAGGCCAGCTCCGAGGCAAGGGTACGGAACCGTATGGCATATTAGCCCACGGTGAGACTTCCCTGACGGAGGCGTAGCAGAGATGATGCGGATGAGGTCTTCCGTCCGGGTTCGTCGAAGACTTTCCGGAAAGCCGTGAGAAAGGCAGGCAAGTCGGACACCAGGGGGTCTCCTCTCTCCCATAGAGGATTTAGCCAGGCCAGGGCCTCTCCGGTGAGATGGGACATGATGAAGGCAATTTTGGCCCGGTCGGAGTTAAACTGGTGAGACAGGAGTTCAAAGTGCAGGGTGCACTGATTTATGAAGCCCCGAGCCTGGGCGGAGTCGCCTCCGAAACGAGGAGGTGCAGAAAGCCGGGGTCCGGGGTAGGATACCATGTTATTAGTGGGCAGTGGAGCTGCCGGATTGCGAGTCATGGCACTGGCGGTGGTTGCAGGCAGAGCAGTCAGAGTGTCCAGGCGAGAATTGACATTCCGCAGGTGACCCAGGATGGACTCCTGTTGGGACCTCTGACGGGACAGTTCATGACACAGGTCCGAGAGCGAGGGAGCTTGGGTGCCACCGGGTTCCATGGCCCGAGCAAACTGTAACGGGTCTGGGAGGCGGAACCTCTGAGCTACTATACAAGGGGGCGGTCCTTGTAAGGGAGCGGGTGGCGACCAGGGTAGACGGGCAGGCAGTCACAGCAGGTGACTGGGACAGTCTCTGAATGAACGGACAGGAGGTCATGGCAAGTGACCGGGGCAGTCTCTGGATGAACGGGCAGGAGGTCACGGCAAGTGACCGGGGCAGTCTCTGGATGAACGGGCAGGAGGTCACGGCAAGTGACCGGGGCAGTCTCTGGGTAAAGGATTGGTACGACCTGTGGCGGCAGATGATAGACGTGAGCTCCCAGGTGAGCAGGCGAGAGTCTCTGGATAATCGGGTGGTCACAGCATGTGACGGCGGAGCCTCCAGGAAGACCAACAGACAGGTAGCAGATGAGCGCTCCCAGGTGAGCGGGCAGGAGTCTCTGGACAGGCGGGTGGTCACAGCACGTGACGGCAGAGCCTCCTGGTAGGCTAGCAGACAGGCAGCAGATGAGCGCTCCCAGGTGAGCGGGCAAGCTGGTCCTTAGACAGACTGACAGGAGTTGGAAGGCAGACCGTCGGACCTCAGGCAAGCAGGCAGGTAGAAGATGTGCGCTCCCAGGTGAGCGGGCAGGCTGGTCCTTAGACTGACAGAAGTTGGAAGGCAGACCGTCGGACCTCAGGCTAGCAGTCAGGTAGCAGGATATCAGGCAGGAATTAGACAGCAGACTGGCAGGTATCTGGCAGGTAACTGGCAACGGGACCTGAGGGCTGAAGCAGAGTAGTGAACAGTGCTACAACATTGCTCGGGCACCTCCATTTTGGAGGAGGTGCCTTTTATATGGGAGGTCCTCCGGCAATTGGCCGGGGACTCCTTAGGACGGCGCGCGCGGTCCCTTTAAGAGAGGGGGAGCGCGCGCGCCCTAAGCACACTGCCGGGGAAGGAGCGCGTGCCGGAAGCAGCGGGGAGAGAAGCGCTGGAGGACGCCGCGCCAGGAGCAGGGAGGTGAGAGGGACGGCGTCTCTGCCTAGAACGGGGCAGAGACGCCGATGCTACAGCTTGCCAGGGCTTCAAACACTTCTGCCAGGTGTTCCAGATGGTCCTCATAGGTCTTAGAATAGATGATAACATAGTCCAGGTATAATAGGACCGTCTCGAAGTTCCGGTGTCCCAGACAGCATTCCATCAACCGTTGGAAGGTTCCTGGTGCGTTGCAGAGCCCGAACGGCATACAGTTAAATTCGCTGAGTCCCATCGGGGTGGTGAATGCGGTCTTCTCCCGGTCCGCCTCTGCTACAGGAACCTGCCAGTACCCGCTAGTGAGATCCAAAGTAGAGAAGAAGTTAGCAGATTTTAATGCAGCTAAGGACTCTTCTATCCTTGGTAACGGGTACGCATCTTTGTGTGTGATACGGTTGACCTTCCTGTAGTCTACACACATTCTCATGGTGTTGTCTTTCTTTTTCACTAAGACTAGTGGAGCTGCCCAGGGGCTACAGCTGTCCCTAATTACCCCAGCCTCCTTCACGTCTTTTAGCATCCCCTTGGCGTGTTGATAGTGTGCAGGGGGTACGGGTCGGTATCTCTCCTTTATGGGAGGATGGTCTCCTGTGGGGATGTGATGTTCTACCCCCTTTACTCGCCCGTAGTCCAGCGGGTGTTTACTAAACACTCTCTCATACTCTTGAACCACCCGATAGACTCCCTGTTTTTGGTGTGAGGGAGTGGAGTCAGTAACCAAATGCAGTTGCTGTTATGTTCTGCTACCAGAGCTAAGGAAAGAGAGGAGATCTGTCCCTACGATAGAACTCAGCTTTATCCCTACGATGTAACAGGGGACCTGATCCTGCGATCAGACCTGCTAAAGTCCTAAGCTAGTCTGTACGGAGACCTATAGATGTGGGAAGGAATCCCTACAAGTACTAAGGACTGGGAGGAAAATGGGACACCTCCTAACAGAAATAGTAGCAGAAAGACAAACAAACAAAATATATAGAACACTGAGGTCCGTAGACCAAGCAAACTAACAGAGTTAGATACAGAGCACAGGCTAGCTAGAAAGTAGTTATACAATGAAGTCCAGCAAAGCCAGAAGGGCGGAGCAGGATTAAATAGGCCAACAAGGTCATGTGACCAGCAAAGGAAAAAAACTAAGAGCAAGGTTCTAACAGTACCCCCCCTTCTAAGAGGATCCTCCGGATCCCCTAGGACCAGGCTTATCAGGAAATCTCCTGTGAAACGCTCTGATAAGTCTGGACGCGGAAACATCATCTGACCTCACCCAAGAGTTATCCTCGGGTCCGAAACCTTTCCAGGCCACAAGATACTGCAAACTACCTCTATACCGTCTAGAGTTAAGGATGCGAGAAATTTCATATTCCCCGTCCTCCACCACCGGAGGAACAGAGGCAGAGGCGTCACCATCCGACACAAAAGCTTTTTTTAACAGAGAGACATGAAATACCGGATTAATTCTCCAGGAGGTAGGAACCTCCAACCTAACAGCAGATTGGTTGATAACCTGAAGCACCTTAAAGGGCCCTACAAACTTGGGACCCAATTTCTTAGAAGGAATCCTCAACCGCAGATTCCTAGAGGACAACCAAACCATGTCACCAACAGCGAACAAAACCTCCTGTCGTTTCCTATCAAAGTAGTCTTTAGATTTTCTGTTGGCCTCCTGAAGATTACCACGCACATCCGTCCAAACTCTCTCCAAATCACCGGAAAAATTCTCCTCAGGCACGGCAGATCCCAACTTGGAGAACGACCCAAACGACGGATGTCTCCCAGAACAACAAAAAAAAGGCGAACAACCAGCAGAAGAAGATGTATGATTGTTCAGAGCAAATTCAGCAAGTGGCAGAAACTCAGACCACCCCTCTTGATTGTCTGCCACAAAACAACGCAAGAACTGCTCAACATCCTGGTTTTTCCTTTCTGTCTGGCCATTAGATTCAGGATGATATCCGGACGAGAACGACAAATGAACTCCCAACCTGTCACAAAAGGCACGCCAAAAACGAGCCACGAACTGAGGACCCCTATCAGAAACAATGTCAGTAGGAACGCCATGAAGTCTGACAATTTCCTTGACAAAGGCCTTAGCGAGAGTTTTAGCGCAGGGCAGTTTGACGAAGGGAACCAAGTGACACATCTTGCTAAAATGGTCCACGACCACCCAGATGACAGTAAAACCCTCAGAGGGGGGAAGGTCAGTTATAAAGTCCATAGCCAAATGTGTCCAAGGAGCACTGGGAACCTCCAAAGGACAAAGCAACCCCGCAGCAGGAGTATGTGAGGACTTAGATCTAGCACATATAGTACATTGACGCACCCACTTAATGACTTCCTTCTGCCATCCAGGCCACCAAAAACTGCGACCCACCAGTCTCTTGGTCTCAGAGATTCCGGGATGACCTGCCAACCGAGATTCGTGACACTCAACAAACAAATCTCTCCTAAAGGTCCCAGGCACAAACAACCTCCCATGAGGAGTGTTAGATGGGGCATTCTCCTGTGCTTTAAGAATCTCATCTTCCAAAACGGAGTCCAAAGCAGCTATCACAACACCTTCTTGTAAAATGTTCTCCTCTTTCTCAGCACCGACTATGGGAGAAAAACTGCGAGACAAGGCATCCGCCTTAACATTCTTAGTACCAGGGATGTAAGTAACGGAGAAATTAAACCGCGAGAAAAACAGTGCCCACCTAGCCTGATGGGCATTCAGGCGCTTGGCAGCATCAAGATAAATCAGATTTTTATGATCCGTAAGAACCTGAACGGGAAATTCCGCACCTTCCAAGAAGTGGCGCCAGTGTTCAAATGCGAGTTTAATAGCCAATAATTCCCGATTACCAATATCGTAATTCAGTTCAGTCTCCGAAAATTTTTTTGAAAAAAAGGCACAGGGATGTAATCCATCCCCGTTATCCTGAGACAATACTGCGCCAACCCCCACAGAGGAAGCATCAACCTCAACCAAAAACGGCTTAGTCACATCAGGCTGCATAAGGATGGGAGCAGAGGTGAACCTCTCCTTGAGATACACAAAAGCTTCAATGGCCTCAGAAGACCACTGAACCGCATCAGCACCTTTCCTGGTGAGATCGGTCAGAGGTTTGACAATACTAGAAAATTTTTTTATGAATTTTCTGTAATAATTGGCGAAACCTAAAAACCTCTGTATCGATTTCAAACCAATAGGCCTAGGCCATTCCTGTACAGCTTGAACTTTAACCGGGTCCATCTCAAAACCTTCGCTGGAGATAATGTAACCCAAAAAACTAATTCTCTGTAGAGCGAACTCACATTTCTCCAGCTTAGCAAAAAGCGAATTGTCCATTAACAACTGTAATACCTCACGTACGCTCCGCCAATGAGACTCCAGATCCGGCGAATAAATCAAAATGTCATCCAAATACACAACCACATTTTTGCCGATCAAAGGTCTAAGGATGTCATTAATAAGATTCTGAAAAAATGCAGGAGCATTAGTAAGACCAAAAGGCATAAACCAGATTCTCAAAATGACCCACAGGAGTGTTAAAAGCAGTCTTCCATTCGTCACCCTCCTTCATGCGCAACAGATTGTATGCCCCCTTAAGGTCAATTTTAGAGAACCACTTGGCCCCCATTAACTGGTTAAACAGATCAGGAATCAATGGCAGTGGGTAAGGATTGCGTACAGTAATTTTGTTAATCTCACGAAAATCCAGACAAGGACGTAAACCGCCGTCCTTTTTTTTTACAAAAAAAAATCCAACCGCCACAGGAGACTTAGAGGGCCTAATGTGACCGGCGGCCAAACTTGTCTGTATGTATTCCTCCAAAGCTTTCCTCTCAGGAATAGTAAGGTTAAATAAATGACTTTTAGGAAGAGTCGCTCCAGGGACAAATTCAATAGAACAATCATAGTCTCTATGGGGAGGCAAAACCTGCGATTCCTTCTCAGAAAAAACTCTCCAAAAATCCTGAATAGGAACAGGCAATTCTCCCCTATCCAAAGCTGCAATACGCCCGTTACAACACTTGTCATAACATTTATGGCTCCAGGATTTAATTTCACTGGTAGACCAATCCAGTACAGGATTGTGAAATTTTAACCAGGGCAATCCCAATATTACTGGAGAAGGCAAGTTATTCAAAACTACCAAATCCAATTTCTCATGGTGAGCACCATTAATAGTGAGAGGAAATTCACAGACCTTGAGAGTAATATTCTTCAAAGGGGAACCATCCACAGAAACAACAGCAATGGGGGATGATAAAGCTTCGGGTTTTAAATTGAGTCTTTCCAAGAATCCCCCATCAATTACATTCAGAGTAGACCCACAATCAACAAACACCCGAAATTCCATTAATTTTTCCTGAGCAATCGTGGAAGCAGCTAAAAATACACCCTTGGAATTTAAACAGGCAATACGGGCATGACTGACCATTTTTTTTTCTTTCTTCATACGAAGCTCACAGCCTTTAATCAAATGACCAGATTTTCCGCAATAGAAACACAAGCCTTCAGAAAATCTGCGATCTTTTTCTTGAGAGCGAGGTGCCACCGATCCAATCTCCATCGGTTCACCACTGTTAGTACACACATTCTCATAACCAGAAACTGACATAGCAGAGGATTTGCTCTAATTAACCCTAGCACGCAGTCTCCTATCCACCCGTATAGCTAATTGCATAGCCTGTTGCAAATCTTCAGGTGTAGGATAAGCAATTAGCAGGTCTTTAACCCTTTCATTGAGCCCAGCAAGAAATAGACTTTTCAGAGCAGAATCGTTCCACCCTGTTTGAGTAGACCAACGACGGAAATGAGTACAATATTTTTCCACATTACCTGATCCCTGTTTCAAACGTCTCAACTCAGTCTCAGCTGATGCGACACGGTCAGGATCATCATATAATAGCCCCAAAGCAGAAAAAAAACTATCCACTGATCTGAAGCATGTATCACTAGGTTGCAAAGAAAAGGCCCACTCCTGAGGCTCTTTGCGCAAAAGTGACATTATGAACCCTATGCGCTGGGATTCATCCCCAGAGGACTTGGGTCTCAAACGAAAATACAATAAGCAAGCATTTTTAAATGAAAAAAATTCTCGGTGTTCACCAAAAAATAAATCCGGCAAACATACCTTAGGCTCCAAGAAATGTGCTCCAGGACAGTTACTCACGTGCTGACGGAGCTCGGCCACCTCCAGAGAGAGTCCCTGCAGGCGATGAGCCAAATCCTGAACCGACACCATCATGGAACAGAAAAATCTTTCCTTAGAGAATTTGCAGGCTGGACTTACTGTTATGTTCTGCTACCAGAGCTAAGGAAAGAGAGGAGATCTGTCCCTACGATAGAACTCAGCTTTATCCCTACGATGTAACAGGGGACCTGATCCTGCGATCAGACCTGCTAAAGTCCTAAGCTAGTCTGTACGGAGACCTATAGATGTGGGGCAGGAATCCCTACAAGTACTAAGGACTGGGAGGAAAATGGGACACCTCCTAACAGAAATAGTAGCAGAAAGACAAACAAACAAAATATATAGAACACTGAGGTCCGTAGACCAAGCAAACTAACAGAGTTAGATACAGAGCACAGGCTAGCTAGAAAGTAGTTATACAATGAAGTCCAGCAAAGCCAGAAGGGCGGAGCAGGATTAAATAGGCCAACAAGGTCATGTGACCAGCAAAGGAAAAAACCTAAGAGCAAGGTTCTAACAGTTGCTGACACCAGTCCTCCAGTGGTTTCTTACAGCCGTTACCTTCCTCTGGTTGAGATGGAGGCAAGGGTTCCACGGCCTGTACCGAGTTCTGGTTGATGGTGAACAATTTGGCTAGCGTGGCATACCGGGGCAGGTATACTTCTCTCTCCCCGATATTTATGATGCGGACTGGTACCCTCCCGTGGCGTACATCGACCACCCCACGTGCTGTCAAAATGGTGGGCCTACTGTCTGAGTAGACGGGTTCTACCATTGCTTGGTAGTCTCTACCTCTTAGACCAACCTGTTGCAAAATAAGAATCACCTCTGCAAGACAGTTTTCGATTACATTAGTACCTAGGGTTATTTTTGGGTGACTCGCGTGACGGTCAATATCCACAATGATCAGTCCTTGTGCAGGCAGTTCAACTTTACCGACCTTGATGGTCACCTCCTTAAATCCTATCTGTGGCACGGGCTGACCATTGCTGGCGATAATGCTCAGGTCGTCGTCTGGGTAGCGGGTTATGTCCGAGTCATTCCAGTACCGCTTGAAGAGCACGTACGGGATGGTGGTGACCTGTGACCCAGTGTCTAGTAGGGCACTCATAGGAATGCCATCCAGTACCACAGGCAAGACCGGACGTCCCCCTACGTATTTATCATGCCAGTTCGATGGGCCTGATGATCTTATGCCTGGGGGTTGGCCCTCTACCCCAGGTTGTGCCCGTTTAAATGACAGTACCTTGCCATATGTCCGGGTTGATTGCAGCGGTGGCAGATGGGTCGTCCGTCCTCGTTGTATCTGTCGCTGGGTCTTCCTCTGGCCGGTGGGGTCCTCCTCAGTCGGCGCCACGGGACGTCCTCTGGTCCGGATGCCAGCTGGATCTTTCCTGGAGAAGAGACCTGTAAAGACTGCACAGTTAGCGCGGCAACACTCTTAGTCAGCTCTTGGACCTGATGGTGCAGGTCTGTAGCCAGGTTATTGTTCAAAGCCTGCGCATCAGCTCCCACAGGCCCTGCAGACAAGGGTCACAGCGCCACCTGGTGCCGGTTCTCGGAGCACCCGGATGGCTCTGTCCTTGAACTGTGCAAAGTCCAGGTCAGGGTCCTGTAAGGCCATTGCCCGCAACTGGGTTCGGTGGGCATTGCACAGTAGACCCTCAATAAATTGTTCGGTCAACAGCTTGTCTTCATTCCCCACGCTGTCAGGGTCTGCCTGCTTAATGGCTCTCAGGGCCTCTTGAAGGTTTAGAGCATAGTCTCTTATACTTTCATGTGTCCGCTGTTTGCACCCGTAAAATCTGAGCTTTATTTCGGCTGAGGTGCGGGTATCAAATGTGTCTTTCAGCCAGGCTAGTATTTCTCTGACAGTCTTCTTCCCAGGTGACCAGGACTTTACCTCCCTTTGGGCTACCCCAATTAACTGGGCCACCAGGATGCTCACTTTTTGCTCTTCTGTGAGGGGGTATACCTGGAAGAGGCTATCCAGTCTTTCCCTAAAGTCACTTAGAGTATGTGACTCCCCTGAGTACTGGGGTAGTCAGGTTGCCCCCGGGATATAGGGCATGGTGAATGGCATGACCGCTGCAGCGGTTGCGCTGGCGGTGGCTGTGGCAGTGGAGCTCCCCTCGGTATCCGACATCCTCCTCCCCCCTAGTGGACTGTGGCCTACCTTGCGATGCTCTTCTTCCATAGGCCGCGGCTCCGCAGTCAGTCGTCAGGGTAGAGGACCTGGCGTCGCGCTCCGATGACGTCAGCGTCGCTCTTCCTCCCTTCCAGAAACTTGCGCAGCGTCAGTGCGTGGGGCGGAGCTTCGGATCTCGCGCGCTTTCGGCGTCCACGCCCCTCTTCTTCCCGCGCGACGTCCTGAAGATGGCGTCCGATGGCGGGAAGCAGCTGCGGATGGCGGGAAGACGGCGGGAAACGACCCAAGATGGCGTCCGATGGCGGGAAACGACTCCAGACGGCGGGAAACTTCACCACAGGTAAGTACAAAAGTCTTTTTTCAGGCACGCAGTATCCGGTGGTTGCGGGCACGAAATCCTGCCGACTACGCCAAAGTTGACGCGCCCCCTGGGCCAGTGTTGTGCAGGGGATACCCGGAGCCGGACCGCTGGGGGTTGTAGTCTCAGTGTGGCGGTGACCCAGTCCATGCCCAGGGTGGTCAAACCAGTGGCAGTCTTAGGTAATAACAATGTCCGACTACGCCACCCGTGGATTGCGGTCAGTGGGGACCGCCGCTGCGCTGCAGACCGCTGAGGCTGATGTTGTTTGCGAAGCCGAGTATGGGATAACTCCCCACGGGAGAAGTATTGCCTCAGGGCAGCTAATGTGAGAGATGATGGGAGCGATGGTGTGAGCGTCCCAGTACTGATGGTGCTGGTGCGGCGATGAAACACAGAGACGTGTGGTGCAGTTCAGGGTCTTTACTGATGGTATGAAGCAGACCCTCCCGGGAGTACTGGTTAGCAGTAGGGGCCTGGTCAGTCTGTGAGCAAGCAGGATCTCCCCCTGGCCAGGTGGAGTTGTAGGCCTCCCCGTCTATCTGCACTCTTTCCTGGCTACCTTGCTCTATGCAGGTACAAGTAGCCCACGTCCCTGAGTATACCGTGTGGTGCTCACCCGTATGACCGGTGACTTGGGGCCTTCTGTTAGCCTCCGCTTCACAATGGCGTTGCTGGTCCCTTGCTTGTGACCGTGCCTCCGGGCTTCTATGGCCAGAGGACATGGAATCCCCTGCCGGTTGGATTCTGCTGCTGGACCTGGATGTCCCCACAGCCTCGGACTCCGTGTCTGCTCAGCTCCAGCCCCTGGTATTCAGCTACTGTTCCTACAGAGCTCCTGGTTCTTACTTTCCCTCTCCAGGCTCTGACTCCCCTAATCCCGCCCCAGACCCAGTTTATAAGGGAAGATTCCTCCCCTCCCAGGTCTGGGCGGGCAGTGTTGCATGCTCAGGGCTCCTGACCAGAGAAACCTCCCACTTGCTCTCAGACATAATATTTCTATTACTGTGGCAACCAGACCCCTGTGGTGCCACATATATACTGTATGAAGCAATATATGGGGCCCATTATATACTGTATGGAGCAATATAAGGAACCTATTATATACTGTATGGGGCCTTTATACTGCATAGAGCAATATATGGGGCCTATTATATACTATATGGGGCCATTATAGTGTATGGAGCAATAAATGGGGCCCAGTATATACTGTATGGAGCAATAATGGGGCCCATTATATACTATATATGTTTTTGTTAGCCAAGTTGGGACCATCCGGTCACCTGGAACCCATGGATAAACCCGGAGAAATAAAGGTTGGAATCACCTGTTCACTTGGTTCAATAAAGTATTGCTACACTGTTTAACCCTAACCCTGTGTTTTCCTAGTAGTATTATGCCCATGGAAGACCCCGTGTCTTCACAATAGTCCCAACAGCTTTCTATAAACAGTATGATGAACCCAACATTGTATGATGGCCCCTTCAGCAGTCCTCACATAGTATAAAGCCACCCATACTATATTATCCCCCAACAGCTTATTGTACACAATATAATGCCCCCAACATTGGCCCGCACAGTAGCCCCCACGTTGCATGATATCCTTCAGTAGTCCCCACAGTATATGATGGCCCGTACAGCTTCCTATAAACAGTATGATGAACCCAACATTGTATGATGGCCCCCACAGTAGCACACACATTGTATGATACCCCCTCAGTAGTCCCCAACTGTATAATAGAACCCACAGCCTTTTATAAACAGTATGATGCACCCAACATTGTATGATGGCCCCCACATTAGTCCCTAAATTATATTATACACCCCCCAGTTATTATGGTCTTGTATGATGGCATTGTATGATGGCCCCCACATTAGTTCCCACACTGTATGATACCACCACATGAGTCCTCACACAATATAAAGCTCTCATACCATATGTTCCCCCCACAGCTTACTGTCCACAGTATAATGCCCCCCATATTGTATGATACTCCACACTAGTCCCCACACTGTATGATGCCACCACAGTCAGTCCAATTATAAGTATTAATAAAAAAACCATAAACATAATATACTTACCTAACACTGAATCCTAGTGAGTCCGCCGGCAGACAGTAGCTAGTCACAGGTAGACCAACATGGTGATCTCATCATGCAGAGGCACGCACGGGACATCAGAGTCACAGAGTGATGACTTCATCATGTCGCTCTATCCCCCTTATCCCTGCTATGGGGGTCTTTAGTGTGTCACCCTGGCATTCTGTATCAAGTCTTTCTGTATCAGCTTTACGCCCTCACCGATATTGTTAAGCTTTGGGTGGGCTCCTCGGAGTGAGGGGCTTGAGGCGACTTGCCCTTCTACTTCTCCAGAAGTAATGCTTCTGGGGGAGCAGTAAGATAAGTATATTTTTTAAATTTTTATTTTTAACCTTTTGATGATTCTTTACAGTGTAGTAAAATAGAGGCCGGCTGTATCTGCACAGAAGTGAATTACAAAATAATACACATTTTAGTGAGTGAGGATTCTTTTACAGTTTGAGAAGATTAAATTCTCTCATCTCTTTTTTTAGAACGGAAATATTTTACTCTATGCTGAAATCTTTGTGAGATATTCTACCCATCCACAATTACATTAGGTCATCATGATATTAATAAAAATACCAAAAAGCAGTTCTGTATATGAGAAGAATCTAACCAGAATCAACATAGATGTTCAATATATTTATTTGTGCATATAAGTTGTTAATTATATGCAAAGATGAAAAAAGAAAGTCTGTAGATACAGTCACTTTCTATAGAAAGGAGCAGATGATGATTCCGCTCTTCAGGCCTTTGGTTGCACTTGAGCTGCTTTTGGACATCCAGGTCTGGATCACACATGACGGAGAGGAGAAGAGGAGGAATGTGTGACGTGTGATCTGTGAAGTTGGAGTTTTCCTGGATTCCTAGAGCACCGCGATCAACCATATGGCCTTCTGTCTGACCATGGCTAGGTAGTAGAAGGAGCAGCCGCTACCTTCTGTCTGTCCATGGCCTGGTAGTAGAAGGAGCAGCCGCATCCTTCTGTCGCTACATGGCCAAGTGTGAGAAGGAGCAGCCGCTTCCACCTCTCTTTACTTGGCCAATTTTAAGAAGGAGCAGCCGCTGCCTTCTTTTTTTCCACATCTGGTGGAGAAGGAGCAGCCGCTGCCTTCTCTATGTCCATATCCGGTGGAGAAGGAGCAGCCACTGCCTTCTCTTTGTCCATATTCGGTAGTCGTCTTCTTACCACCACATTGTAGATGAGTCGTCCAGATGGTAACATAGCAAGTATGGCTGAAAGAAGTCCTTCAATTTCAACCTTCAATTACTTGCTGTTTTGATCCAGAGGAAGGCGAAAAATAACCCTGAGGACTAGTTGTTGTATAATCCTCATATCAGGGGAAAAAAATTCCTTCCTGACCCCAAATATGGCGATCGGACTAAATCCCTGGATGTTTGGTGCTCGAATCTACGTGGCTGTTATGTGGTGGAAGCTCGGTAGGTTTGTCAAAGTCCGGTAAATGAGAAAGTCCAGTTTAGTTGTCTCTTCCGAGTAATGGAAAGCTTCATTCCTAGATGTTACTGGAATGGGGCTGATTTATATCAGCCTAATCCTCCTGTAAGAAGAGAAATATATTCACAATAAAGAAAGAGAAGCGATTCTGCACTATCATAAAGTCTGGGAGGAGATTACAATGTTGAAGGTTGCACATTTAAAAAAGGGTTCATGAACCACACGGGAGGTCAGCTAAATACACGCCAGACTGGGAAGCAATTGCAGTCAAAAAGAGAGAAAAGCGGCATTCTCTCCTTGCCGATATGTTTTACAGCAGATTAATAAAGAAGTAATGGTGAGTGCCACTTTGGGGTGAGTGCCGCTTTTCTCCATCTTAAGATGATAAATATACATGTCTGAGAATCGTCTCCTCACATATATAATGTATACTGGGGGATATAATGATAAGGTGTATAGTGGATATGTGTGTTACTGGGCACAGATAACACTATGGATGTCCCTATGTGCTATACTTACATTTTCATCAAATTTGAATGGTGGGTCGGCTTCGCCGGACTCCACGTCGCTCCAGTTTATGGAGAGGAAGAATGGGCGCTCTCGGATGAAGGATGATATAGCATACCGGGCAGATGGAGTTTTGCAGAGAAGCTGGAAAATGAGAGAGACCATTAATCATTATATTATATATTATTATTGATACGTTATTACACAATGTCCATGGACTGTCCGCATCTTATCTTCTAGCTTTCTTTATAGTCCCTCATTTTCCTTCTTCTTCTGATCCTACTTACGCCTTCTAAGATGTCAAGTGCATCGCTGGGCATCCAGTCTGGAAAATCTGGGACGTCCACCTGCAGAGACCAGTGGTATTGATCCAGCAAACCACTGCTATAGAACGGCTTTTTCCCCACAATCATCATGTACAGGATGACACCAAATGAAAAGGAATCTGCCTTATGATTGAAGCTTTCTTCATCCATTATCTGTGGAAACATAAGATAGGAGATTACTATATCGGGGAGGGGATTTACACACAGAGGCCATGAGGACCGGTCTGTGATTAGATATGAGCAGGATCCTCAGATTAATACTCAGTCCTACTATCGGTATCAATCACACAGGGATGTTCCTTACCTCCGGTGCGATGTAACCATTCGTGCCAACAGTATCCTCCAATAGGACCTCATCGACCACATTCACGGCTGATAAGCCAAAGTCCGCGATCTTTATGTGTCCGGTGTCATGGATGAGGATGTTCTGAGGCTTCAGGTCACTGCAGGGAAAAATGATCAGACATGATTGTGAGGATAATTCATGAACAGAACTTTCTACAATAGATATGTAAGGAGACAACAGAGATTTATGAAGATGAACTGATTACCAATGTATCACGCCGTGTTCATGGAGGAACTGGAGTCCGCAAACCATTTCTGCCGCAAAGAGTCTGTGGAGTAGAAAGTAGAGGATGGATCAGTGGTTACATACACTCTAGGACCACAATGTATGGGCAGTAGAATATTATGATTCAGTCTAAGACATTTACCTTGATGTTTCCATATCAAATTTCATCGATTTTGCCATGTGGACAGACAGATCTCCTCCGGCAATATACTCCATGGCTATTATATATTCTGTTGGTACCTCCATAAACCCCCGCAGAGATGTTATGAAGCGGCAGTCGGTGGCCATACTCAGGACCT
Source organism: Phyllobates terribilis (assembly GCF_046119375.1). Taxonomy (NCBI): domain Eukaryota; kingdom Metazoa; phylum Chordata; class Amphibia; order Anura; family Dendrobatidae; genus Phyllobates; species Phyllobates terribilis. The sequence continues at coordinate 2,205,880 of NW_027363060.1, read as the reverse complement.
TTAACTCTTTAGAGATTGTGTCTTCATCACAATAATTCCTGTCTATGGCTTTAATAGCCAGAAGTTCTTCGCTGAACATATCTGATGCCAAGAGGACCTGGAGAAAAATCACAGGAGATCAGACCAAAATCCCATCTATTATAGGGATCTGTATAATGGATCACTGGTTTATCCCAATCACCATTACATATTAACATCCTGTAATGAATATGTATATCCTCCTGTGTATCTGGTGCAGGATACATTGGGGAGCACGGAGGAGGAGAAATTCACACTTACCTTTCCGAAATTTCCCTCTCCAACAACTTTGAGGATTTCAAGGTGGCGAAAGTTAATAGGATTTTCTATGTTAACCAATTCTCTCTGGGTTAAAGTAACGGGTCTGGCATCAGCAAGGTCTTGTGCTGGCATGTTCCCTACGTCAGAGGGCATCATAAGGCTTCCACCTGCTGAGATGATACAAGATTTGTTAATCTCTTTGAGAACACATAATGGAAATGTTTGTCATGTTGTGCGGTAAATGTATGGAGCGGATTCAGGAGCTGAGCCTGCATTTTACCAGGCTGATACCGACCGTATTGCATAGCTGCCACCAGCCTATAACAGCAGCAACTGGAGCACATGCTGATTACTGCAGTTTAACCATTTCAATGCTGACAGCGGTATTTAAATGAAGTGATTGCCGATTTATGCGCATCAGCACCCATTAGCCCCTACCAGGACACAATTGCAAGGGGTTAATTGGTTATAATGACTATCTGGGCCTGCTGAAAAACCTCGTGTTTCGCTTTCGTCCTCCTGTTCAGACCAGCCTGGTTTAATTTCTTATGACAACGTTAATAAAGCCATATACAGCGATACAGTTCCATCACTGTATATAGTGCAAGCGATCAGAAAATCACAGGTTCATGTCTTTTAAAGAGACTAAAAAATGAAATAAAAAATAATAAAAAAATAAAATAATAATTTGAAAAACATAATATAATTAGAATCACCCAACTTTCTTAATTAATAATAATAATTAAAAAAATGAAAAATAAGCATAACTGGGATTACTATGTTAGTATAAGAGGGATATACAAAAATATAAAAATAATCCCAAACAGTAAATATTAAAATGATAAAAAAATTGAAACATCAAAATTGGGTTTTTTAGAGGCGCCATATTTATCTAGAAATTGCAATAGAAAGATATCACCATGTCCTTTCTACCCAAGAAAGATCTAATAAAAGCTACAGCTTCCTACACAATAAAGAAGCCCTTACACTGCGCCATCCAGGTATCAAAATCACAAAGTTACAATGTCTCAGAATATGGAGACACAAATCAATGTTTTTTCTAATAAATTTCTAATTTTCACCACTTAAGTAAAAAGAAAACCTCTGCATGTTCAGCATTAGCACAATGGTCTCTGACATGGAGAATCACTTGATGGGGTCATTCTGACCACACAATGGACACAATAAAAAAAACAATGTCGGAATCCCCCTTTTTTCCCCACAATTTTACCACACTTTGATTTTTTTCCCTGTTTTCTAAAACATTGAATGACAAAATAAATTGTGTTGTTCACAACCACAACTCGGCCCACTAAAAAAAAATAAGCCCACGTGTGGCTATACTGGAAGACAAAGGGAAAAAAGTTATAGCTTTTGGAAGATGGGAGGAGAAAAATGAAAGATTGCCCGGTCAAGAAGGGGTTAATAGATATAGCTCCAGCGCATATATTATAATTTTAAACAGAACTATGTAAATGAGCAGGAAATGTCTAATATTTGGTCTCTCGTTTATCAAAACTGTCTAATAGCAAAAATGTCCCTGTTGCCCATAGCAACGATTCACAGCACAGATTCCATTTCTTAACATTCTATAGAACACTGAAAGGTGACTGGTTGCTACGGGCGACAAGGACAGTTCTTCCATTAGTCAGCATTGATAATTGAGGCCTGTACTTAATATTAGGAGTATAATCCCCCTCACCCACAGTCTTATTATACTGAGTAAGATTATTTCTTACCTGGTTCATCTATATCCATTGATCTCTCTGTTGAAGAAACACTCAGATGGAACAGAAAATCCGGGATGGAGATGGTTTTGGTTGATGAGTGGGATCTCCATAGGGCACCATTCCCATTAATGATGGGTTTGGCATAGGTCAGATGCCTCCTGCATTGGACAACCCAGTCTCTGCTGTTCCTCATTCTTTTCTGGGCTGCCGCTCTTTGCAGGTTCAGGGTGTCTTGTCTTTCAGATCTGGATGAGACCTGTCTTGGAGTTTCTTGGAGAACTTCCTCCAGCTCTAACTCTGCGCTGATGTTTCTCCGCTTATTGAGGATGGCTTCTTTATTCCTCTTCCTTATTTCAGGGACCAGATCTCCGATTTTTTTCAAGGAGATAAGAATGGCCCCCTGAAGCTCAGCGGAGGCAGCAGAGTCAGACTCCATGAGGTTCTCCATGTTCCTTCTCTGTGTAAGGATCTCATGTCTTTTGGACTTTCTCATTTTCTCTAGATTTTGTCGTTTGGACGCCATTTCTGAGGCGTCAGTGTCCATGTCCGGTAGATTAATGTCTTTTCGCCCTAAAGCGAACAACAATACCTGCTCTTCATTTATTCCTCTCCTCTCTCTCAGAACCCGATCTCTTTGGGCTCGTCTTCTCTCTTTATCCATTTTAGAATAAATTTTTGCTTCGTTTGTCACGAAAAACAAAAGGTACTCCCTCACCCTTGTAAGTCTGTGAGGCAGTGATTTCCTCTGGGCTGTAACACTGGGATATAGAATGTGATGATGTCATCACATCACTGTGACATAGAATGTATCGTGATGTCACAGTGACAGATAAGTAGATAGATGAGATAGATAGATGGATACATAGATAAATATAGATATGAAATAGATAGATATCAAATTAGGAGGATATTGAACCAATGTTTTGCTGATGTGTATATATATATATACTTTGTGCACAATTTGTATTTTTGATGATTCATTTTATTATTGAACTTCTCCAGTGCTATCTGTCAATCCCAAAGGTTAATAGACCTGAACCCTGAATATTTTTGAAAAAAGTAAAAGTGAGGTTTTGTCTTTCTTAGGAGAATATCTGTGTGTGCAGAATTATTGGGCAACTAAATGAAAAACATAAATTTTCCCATCTCAATTATTTATTTTCATCTGTTAAAGTGATAAAAACAACCGAACAGCTCATAATGTCTAAAAATACATTTCTGACATTTAAAAAAAATATCAGTGACCAATATAATAATATAGTCATCCACAGGGGTGGATTAAGAGTAGCAAGGGCCCCGGGCAGTTTAGAAGGCGCGGGCCCCCCCCCCCCAGACACCCCCCCCCTCAACACACACCTGATTTATCACGTG